>NC_133659.1:74565926-74865926 GCF_037893015.1 Macrotis lagotis
ATTATTTTTTGCTAAAGCAATTGTCTATGTATTATTTGCCTTTGCTAATGAGAAGAAAGAGAATATAAAGTTCATCTGGCCATCCAAGAAATAACCAATCTTGGTGAAACTTGCGTCCTCAGGAATATGTCACTGTCATCTGGGTAATCTGAGGGTCACTTGGCCTAGAGTCCCAGCCCCTGGAGTCTGACCTCAAAGGGAGGGCTTGGGCCGCCAGGGGCTATAATGCCCTTTATCCTAAACTGTTTGCTCACATCAGCCCCTAGAGGCTCATAACGTTATAGATTAAGAGCTAAAGGTGACTTTAAAAAAAAAATCATGTTTTACAATCCCTTCATTTTACAGATTAGGAAATTGAAACAGGGCGTCTAAATGACTTTCTCAGTGGCAAAGGCAGGATTTGAACCTGGGTTCCATTATTCCAATACCAATATTCTTTCAACTGCCTCATAGTCCAGTCCACTTCATTCTTGTTAATAAAATGGCCTCTGGATTTCATCATTTCTTACACTTCAATTTATTCTTTCCTATTGTCCCTGCAATGCCTGCCCTTTATTTCCATTTCTACTTGAGAACTAATTGTTCCTATATGCTTTTCCTCTCTTCTTCTCCTCCCCTCCTCTTTCCCCAACTCTCTTAGCCTCCTTGCTGATCATTAGGGAAAGACAGTGTTTTTGAGATCCATCCTGAGCCATCTGCTGTAGCCCTGGATGAATCAGCCTGGAACAGATTCTTTGGGACTAAGCAGCCTTTCTCTAATCCAGTCCTCCTCCAGCTTGGAGAGGATTTAAAGGGATCAGAGGCTGACTGATAATAAACTTTATTAAGGGGGAGGGAGTAGAGGCTGTCAATCGGATCAGGAGCCCCTTTTCTTGACATCTTCACTGGACTCATGGACCCATGGGATAGAGGTGGCAGTAGGGTCCAGGGCAGGACTGAACAGTATTGTCCTGAGTGATAGGGACCAGGAGAGGGAAAGAACCTCAAATTCCTGTTTGCCTAGGGAGGGGAGGGGAGGGTTAGGCATACACCTCTCTCACCATCATCAAAAAGACTAGCTTACCTTTCTTTGGCATCTTACAATATATAAAATACTTTCCTCGCAACTATCCAGTGATAGAAAGTAGGGCAATTATTATTATTTTGGATTAGATGAAGTTATGAAGGCTTAGGGAAAGAAGCGATCTGTCCACACTTAAAAAGTTATTAAGGGGACAACTAGATGACATAGTGGATTCTAGTGTTGGAATCAGGAAGACTCATCTTCCGAAATTCAAATCCACCTCAAACACTAGCAGTATGACCCTAGACAAGTCACTGTTTACCTCAGTTCTTCATCTGTGAAATGAGCTGGAGAAAAAAAAATGTCAAGTCAGTCCAGTATCTTTGTCATGAAAATCTCAGTGGGGACTCAAAGGATTGGAAATGATTGAAAAAGGACTTAACAGCACAAAGGTAGGAAATGTAAAAACGGGACTAGAGTCTAGGAATTAGAACTCAGGACTTGAACTCTATATTGCCTCTTGATAAATAAGCAGAAGTGGTTAAATCCCACTTCTGTGCCAGACAGTGTGCTGGACCTTTGGGGTTACACAAAGAATATATAGACAAGAGTGATATAGTCCCTGCCTTCAAGGAACTTTTGATCCGGGGACTCGCCATGTATATATTGAGTCCCTCATTCAACAAACCTTAATTAAGGGCTGATTTTGTGCTAAGCACTGGGGAGAAAGCAAAAACACTCCTTTCCCTCCAAGAGTTTATATTCTGAAGGGAGAGGGAGCCCATAAATAAATACAAAATAGACTTATTTGTAGAGACATAGCAGCTTGGGTAATCCGTAATTATTATGCTAAACAGAACTAGGAAATCCAGACAGGTGGAGGTGAGAAGGGAGTGTATTTTAGGTGTGGAGGACTGACTTTATGTGTGTGTGTGTATATGTTTGTATGCTCTGTTAGCATTATTTGTTTTTTTTTGTCGTTTTCATTCCTTACCTCAGCCTCTCTAGTGTAATTTGTCTTAAGTCTTCCCCCTACTGATCTGTCTCTCTCTCTGTTTCTCTCTGTCTCTGTCTCTGTCTCTGTCTGTCTCTCTGTCTCTCTCTCTCTCTCCCTCCTCTTTTTTCTCTGCCTCCTCCCTCCTCCCTCTTCCCCTCTCTTTCCTCTCTGTGCCTAGATCCTCTCTATTTATGGAATGGCACTGGGTTTCCTTCACTTAATCTTTGAAAAGGATTTGCAAACCCCAAGGTGTTTCCTTCAAGGTCACATTGTTTTTAGAGCATTTTGGTTCCTTTTTTGTGACCTCATCCCATCTTTCTCAGGGGTTTTTAACCTGAAATTTTTAAACTTGTTATGCATACATTGATAGATGGATGGATAGATAAATGATACATAGATAGATGGATAGATAATGGGTGAATAAATATGAATTGATAGATGATATGGAGATAGATTGGTGAATAGATAAATAAGAGATGTAAAGATAGATGATAGATGCATAGATGAATGGCTGGATAGAAAGATAGGTGAACGGATATATAGATGATAGACCAATGAATGGATAGTTGATAGATTGATGATGAATAGATTGATATTTGATTGAAAGATTAATGAATGAATGGATAGGTGATGGATGGATAGATTATGGATAGCTGGATAGATAAATAGATATTAGATGATGGATGGATAGATGGAAAGATAAGTGGATGTATAGATAGGTGATAGATGGATGAACAGATAATAGATAAATGAATAAATGATAGATGGATAGATGATGGATATTAGATGGATAGATGATGGATAGACAGATGAATGAATGGATGATAGGTGGATGGATAGATAGATGATAAATGGATAGATGGATAAGCTGTATTTCAATATAATTGATTTCCTTTGTAATCCTATATATTTATTTTATACATTTAAAACCATTATTCAGAGAAGGGGTCCCTGGGCTTCACCAGGATGCCAAAGAGGTCTGTGACACAAAAAATTGCAGCTCTTTTGGTCTGCTTTTTATCCTTTACCTGTGTTCATGGCGGTATCTGCCTCCTTCCCCTCCACACTCAATAGAACATTAACTTTGTAAGGACAGAAACTGTGTCATTTGGAAAAATCTTTGTGATGCTAGGATTTGAACCCTAGTTTCCCACACTTATTAGTTAATGTGGTAAAGCACTTTGCAAACCTTTAACATGTATAAATGCCAGTTATTAGTATTATTATTCTCATTGCCTTGAAAAGAATGAGGGCTTTAATGTTAAATGAATTGGGGGAGGGAGGCTAGATGGAGGGGAGGAGAAAACCTGCTTGGTGTGAAGGAGAATTCTGGATGGGAGGCGGGGCATGGGACCCTGGAAGCATGCCTTGGACTCCCCCCCACAATTGTCTCTACTCCCGCATCTTTCTTTGCTCCCTTGGCCCTCTGATTGATAAACAGGGGGTGGTTTCTCCTTGTTAGCCGGACTGCTGCCTTTCACCTTGATTTCCCCAGGGCTCTCCTGAACAATATCAATAAACACTAGGCTTCACCCCTACCAGCTGTTCCCTTCCCCCACGCAGTCTGCCAGTCCGGGGAGCTGGGAAGGGGGGGAGACAGGTTCTGATCTGGGAGCAGTTCCCAGGTGGTCCAACAGGCCCTCCCCCTCACCCCACTTACACACCAGGCTTGTCTTATTGTCTTGGGGAGTGTGGGAGAGCCAGGAATTCTGCTCTCTGGGAGCAGTTGGGTTTGGGTCAATGTGGGGGGGGGGGGAGATGGAGAGAGGAACCCTTCCCTCGGCTTGTCTAACTGGTTAGTATGTAGAGGACAGACCCCAGCCGTTCAGAAGATTCTGGGTCAGGAGGAGAAGTGGGGCAGAGCTGGGGAGGGAGGAGGTGAGCAAGGCCATAAGGGGGAGGCTTTTAATTTGCAAAGTCCACACACTAGTTGATGAGTCTGGGTTTGAGTCAGTGGGAATGGTGACTACCCTCTCCAACAATAGTTAAAAATTATTAAAACTAGGGCTCTCTCATAAACTTTGTCCTAATAATAATAGCTTGCATTTATCTAGCACTCATGTGTTAGGTGGTGCAGTGGATAGAGCACAGCTTTGAAGTAAGGAGGACGTGAGTTCAAATCTGACCTCAGATACTGACTAGCTCTGTGACTCTAGGAAAGTCACTTAATCCTGATTGCCTCCAAAAATAAATTATTGCAATTATTATCTCATTTGTTCCTCACAACAACCCTAGGAGATAGGTGCCCATTTTACAATTGAGAAAACTGAGGTATACGGGGTTGTGGCTTGCCCAGGATCACACAACTAATCAGTTTTTGAGGCTGGATTTGAACTCAACTCTTCCTGAGTCTGTGCCCAGCATTCTAGCCATGCAACACCCAACTGCCACAAGCACAGCTTGGGTTCCCACACTCAGCGTGTCATTCATTCATTCATTCATTCATTTTTGGGATCAATTGTACAGCATGGGAGACACTGGCACAGGACCCTCATCAGAGAAGGTGTTGTGCATTTTGAGTTAGGTAAAATTGAACAGCTCAAAGGAAACATGAGATGCTTAAGTTTAGAATATCCACCCCAGGTGTTCATATGGACTATTTGTGTCCAATTTGTGGTAGAGCCTTCTGTGCTCATATTGATCTGATCAGCCACAGTCGACCCAGTAACTTAGTGATACCACTTTGGTCTTCTTTGATAACAAAGGACAAGAAATCAACCAACCAACCAACCATCCATTCATTCATTCTTCCAAGCTTAAATTCCACCAGGGAAAAATTAATGGACTAAAGCTTACAATCACTCAAAAATGGAATACCCTGTTTAAGTGTATCCAAAATAAACACCAAGTTATTTTAAAGAGAAGTCAGCGGCAAGTGAGGGGCACCATATAAAAAACAAGTTTAACTTTGAAGGAAATGAGGCAGAGGTGAGGAGGGAGTGCATTCTAGATATGGGGGACAGATTATGCAAAGGTGTGGAGGTGGGAGATGGGATATCATATATGAGGAAAAAGAGGAATGCTACTCTATCAATTATCCATCCAACAAGCCTTAAAGTACCTACTCTACACCAGACATTATGCTAAGCATTGGGCATGGGAAGGACAAAAAAGGGAACATTTCTTGCTTAGGAGAATCTTACATTCTCATCAGAGTATATTCCTTAGGATGATAATAGAAGACAGAAAAGGAAGGAGAGGAGAGGGCAAGGGAGACTGAAGGATTGAAAGCTGAAATGAATCAAAGAATTCTTGTACTTTGGAGGGACCGGGAAAATAAGTTATCAGTCAGCTAAGTGACTCATTGAATAATGCACTGGGCTTGGATTCATTTTTATGAGTTAAAATCTGACCTTAGACCCTTACTAGCTGTGTGACCCTGAGCATGTAACCCCTTCTATTTCTACAAAATGAGCTGGAGAAGGTATTGGCAACTCCAGTAATCCTTACCAAGAAAACCCCAAATGAAGTCACAGAGTCACTGAAATGGCTGAACAACAAAGAAAGTAAGTTAGATCTCATGAAAATGATCTGGGGATTCTGGTGGGCTATCCCTAAAACAGTACCTATCCTTTTTTTTAGATGGTTGAGATCAAGGGATATTTCAAAGAAGAGCCTTAGTTTTCCTAATCTGTAAAATGGGAATCATATTTGCCTCCCTGATGTAGGGATCCAAGTGAAGCAGCAGTGTGATGTGGCATCCCTAAAACAGTTAATACAATCTTGGGCTGCTGTACGGAGAGTCAGGGATAATCCCCCCTGTACTCTGCCCTATCTGGATAGAAATAGTCTGGCTATTCTATCTGTGCATAATAGTCAGTTCTGGGCATCACAGTTTAAGAAGGTAAACTGGACTCTGTCCAGAAGAGGATAACGAGAATGGTAAAGATGTCCATGACATCTGAGGATCAATGGAAGGAAGAAGGCATATTTGGCATAGAGAAAAGAAGACTAAGGGGAAAAGGGGACAATGGTCTTTGTATTTGAAGAGCTGTCATGCCAAAAAGGGATCAGATTTGTTCTGTTTTAGCCTCATAGCTTATCACCAGGGCTTAAAATAGTTTTTGGCACACATAGTAAGCACTTAATAAAGACTTGTAACCTATCTACCCAGATGGCAGAATGAGGAGCAATGCATAGAAACTTCAAAGAAGCAAATTAGACTTGATATTAGGAAAAATTTCCCAACGTTTTGTCCAAAAGTAGAATGAGTCACTTGCAGAATTGTTGCAACTCCCCTTCCTTGAGAGTCTTCAAGCAAAAATTGGATGTATCACATCTTGGGTGAGTTATGGTAGGGATTCCCTTAATTCTATTCCATGATTTTGAGATAATACACCCCCCATCTCCCATGTAAATCTACACCAAAACCATTCTTTTAAAAATGCAGATCAACCTTACCTTTTAAGATTCTATCATATATACCTTGCCTCTGTAACTTAATTGCTTATTAAAAGCCACTCTGCTTCAGCCCTTTGAGTTTCTAAAATTTTGCACTTAGTGAAATCATCAAAGGAAACAGTCAGATGAGGATTAGGGTGGAGGACCTTCCAATGAGATTAGAGTCTAAAATAGCACCTTAGGCCTGTACAACCCCAAGAGCCCAGCCAGCAGACAGGATTGATCCACCTGAGGAAAGTTTGATAGATAATTAATTATACCCGTCCCTCTTTGTACCGAGGTGCTGTCCATGGTAGCCTTTCAGTTTTCATAGCAATATATTCTACTTGGCTTAACACAAAGTAAAAACCTACTCACCTATCTGGCAGTAGCATTTGCTAACATTATACATAGATATTCATAAATATAATATTTTAAAGTGTTCTTTTAACCTCTCCTTCCTATTTGTTTCCTAGACACCTCATGAATTGACCTATCCCTGATCCCAGCTCCACCTGCTGTGGGGTCTCTAAGTGAACTATGGAGGATGTAAAATTCTTGAATTGTAAAAGGGATAAGGAAGAACCCAAGCATCCCCTTATCTCCTTTATTTTTTTTCTCTTGCCAACCTGAAGTAAAAATTGTCCCTAAAACAGTGCCTTTAGTTATTTTAGGTGGGTGAGATCAAGAGAGGTTTTAAAAAAGATCTGAACCTTAGTTTCCGAATCTGTAAAATGGGAATTATATTTGCACTACTACCTTCAGAAGGCTGCTATAAAGATCAAAATGAAATTACCTCTATAAAAAAAAGTTCTTAGAAACTGAGATGGCAGAAAAGGGCCCATGCAGACTCATAACCTTCATTATGTAGATGAAACGTGAAGGTTGATTTTATGAGAATAAGAAGTTAGGTGGCCCAATGATTAGATCACTGGTCCAGAGTTAAGAAAGATCTAAGTTCAAATCCAACCTCAGACACTTACCAGTTGTGAGATCCTGGACAAGTCATTTTAACCTCTGTCTCAGTTTGCTCATCTGTAAAATGGGCATCATAATAGCACCTACCTCCCAGGTTTTTTGTGAGGATCAAATGAGATTATCATTGTGAAGTCCTTAACAGTGTTCACTGGGACACAGTAAACCTACATAAATGTTAGACATTACATCTTTTTTATTAATTTATTTTTTATTTTTGAATTTTACAATTTCCCCCCTAATTTTGCTTCCTTCCCCTAACCTCCCCACAGAAGGCAATCTGTTAGTCTTTACATTGTTTGCATGCTATACATTGATCTAAGTTGAATGTGTTGAGAGAGATATCATATCCTTAAGGGAAAAAATAAAATATAAGAGAGTAAAATTACCATAATAAGATAACTTTTTAAAATTAAAGGTAATAGTCATTGGTCTTTGTTCAAACTCCACAGTTGTTTCTTTGGATACAGATGGTATTCTCCATTGCAGATGCCCCAAATTGTCCCTGATTGTTGCACTGATGGAATGAGCAAGTCCATTGAGGTTGATCATTATCCCCATGTTGCTGTTAGGGTGTACAGTGTTTTTTCTGGTTCTGCTCATCTCAATTTATGCAAATCCTTCCAGGTTTCCAACCTTCCTGGTTTCTAATAGAACAATAGTGTTCCATGACATACATATACCACAGTTTATTAAGTCATTCCCCAATTGATGTACATTCAATCAGGTTCCAATTCCTTGCCACCACAAACAGGGCTGCTATGAATATTTTTGTACAAGTGATGTTTTTTACCCTTTTTCATGATCTCTTCAGGGTGTAGACCCAGTAGTAGTAGTATTGTTGGATCAAAGGGTATGCACATTTTTATTGCTGTTTGGGCATAATTCCAAATTGCTCTCCAGAAAGGTTGACTGAGTTGACAGCTCAACCAACAATGTTTCAGTGTCCTAGATTTCCCACATCACTTCTAACATTGATTATTGTCAGGGGCAGCTAGGTGGTGCAGTGGATGGAGCACCGGCCCTGGAGTCAGGAGTACCTGAGTTCAAATCCGGCCTCAGACACTTAATAATTACCTAGCTGTGTGGCCTTGGGCAAGTCACTTAACCCCATTGCTTTGAAAAAACTAAAAAACAAAAACAAAAACATTGATTATTGTCCTTTCTGGTCATATTGGCCAATCTGAGAGGTGTGAGGTGGTACCTCAGAGATGTTTTAATTTGCATTTCTCTAATAAGTAATGATTTAGAGCTTGATTTCCTCATCTGTAAATTGCCTTTGCTTATCCTTTCACCATTTGTCAATTGGGGAATGGCTTGTTTTTTAAAAAATTTGACTCAGATCATTGCATCTTTTAAAAAAAATCTGAATGCAGAGCCTTATTCTTTTGTGACCTCAATGTCTCCCTGAGCCAATTCCTGAGCCTCATATCCACCTGAGGCTCCCTACTCCCTAACCTAATCCAAGAGTGTGAGCCCTGTATTCAAACCCTATGGATATCATGGATTGTAAA
The DNA here is from genome assembly GCF_037893015.1 of Macrotis lagotis. Taxonomy (NCBI): domain Eukaryota; kingdom Metazoa; phylum Chordata; class Mammalia; order Peramelemorphia; family Peramelidae; genus Macrotis; species Macrotis lagotis. The sequence continues at coordinate 74,574,796 of NC_133659.1, forward strand.
GACAACTAGTGTATGGAGGACTGCATGTTGATCCAGGAAGACTTAAATTCATTATCCTGTCTCACACCCTTAATTGGCTGTGTAATCCTGGGTAAGTCACCTAACCTGCCTCAAACAACTCCCTATTTTATGACGAGAATGATAATGATAAAAATACCTACCTTACCAGGATGGCAGTCAGGATCAAAAGAGAAAACAGATTTAAAAGCTTTGGAAACTGTAAAATTAAATACTATCCTAGGTAACACTTTTTAGACTTTGTCTTCCTGCCGATACCTGGACAGAAGCCCTTCTTTGGAGCAGCATGACCTCCCCTCCTAGAGGCCATTCTAGATCTACTTTCTAACCCCCTTTGGGGCTGGATCAGAATCAGCCTTGGTTGGACTTTGTAGTGATCTCCTGCTCCCCCTTCCAATACCACCAGCCTTACTAACTGCAGGAGTCAGTTACTTAAGACTTGCACCAAGATCTTGTCAAGCCTGAAAATCTCATTTTCACACATCCCATCCCCTTCTTGCCTGAGGAGATGACTCTTAGGCTCTTGTCTTCCCAAAGCTTTATTCCCTCTCCCCCACCTCCCCACCCCCTTTTTCCCACCAGGTGCAAGCCATACAAGCTTCTTCCTTTATGTCTGAGATTGTTTTATGTCTGAGATAGAATATCCTCCATCTCAGACACCTGCTCTCTCCCCAGCCTCCTTTCTCCCTGGGGGACATTCCTGTCATCGTCCACACCCACTAGAGCCTAGCTGCCACCTGCCTTCTTCCCTCTTCAGCCCTGTCCCTCCCAACCCAGACTCCTTTACCTTTCTCCGCTCCCCTCTCTTCCTTTCTCTCCCTGCTTCTCAGCTACTCCTTGGAAAGCCAGGGAAGAGAGCCCAATTCCTCTTCCTTTCATCCCCAGTTCCCCAGAGTCTTAAATCTATCACAGTTATTTGGCTCTGAGGAATACATCTCCATTTCAAGCCCTGGATTCTGCCTTCAGCAAATCTGGAGAAGAGGGCCAGCCAGTGCCAAGATGGCTGAAGGCTGTTTCCAAGGGAAAGGGCAGGATTTCATCTCCCAGGTCTCCATCTCCATCTGACCCAGCCTCCAGTGAATGTTCTTCATTGGAAAGGTAGTGATGAAGATTTGATATGGGATCACAGCAGAGGTGGGAGCAGAATGCTCTGGCATCTTGGCAAAAATGGGACAAATAATCCAATTGCATTCCATAAAAATGTATTACTTATGAACTACCTTCAAGGGGGAAAAAGCACTATTGAAGCTGAAGGACATGAGTTCAAATCCCAGTTTGGTTACTTTTCTGTATGTCCTTGGTCAAATCAATTAAACTCTATGACTCAGCTTCCTCATCTGTTAAAAAAATGAGACTTGAACTATAAATGACCTCCCTTCTAGCTCTATCAAGATGTAGGACTACAATGGAAGTGATCCTGTGATTTCACTGGCAAGAGAAGCTTAGGACCACACTCCCTCTCTCCAGGCCTCTGAAGGGATTTGCACAGGGTCACTAAATGAGTATGCAGAACTTGGATCAGGCTTTCCTGACTCTTAGGCAAGTTTTCTACAATGCTTCTAAGCACTGCAGACAAAAAGATCCCCCCTCCCCACTCTGAAAAAACAGGGACCAAATGAACACTAGTGGAGGGCATTTCCCCTGATAGATTATATTCAATAAACATATATTAAGTCTTTAAGACTGGAAACTGGATACTTATTAACTTGTGACCTTGGGCAAGTCACTTAACCCTGATTGCCTGGCATCCAGAAACATCTCCAGTTGTGCTGATTCATATCTGGTCACTGGACTAAGATGGCTCTGGAGGAGAAAGTGAGGCTGGTGACTTAGCACAGCTTCCCCTAACTCAAATTCAATTCATGTGCTGTCATGGCATTACCTCTCTGATGTCATGGTCTTCTTTGAGAATGAAGGACAAAAACATCATCAAGGCTTTACTATTACATACAAGACCCTAGTGGGGTGTAGAAGATAAAAAGAGAAGGAAAATAGATAGTCCTTGCCCTCAAGAAGGTGCCATTCCATTATGTAGGAGTGATGAGCATAGCGGATACTGCACGTTCACAAATTAAAAGATAGGATGAGATGAGGACAAAGGTGAAATTCAAAGTATAGGAAAATTGGAGGAGTTGGGGGAAACATTTTAGGTAGGGGTGAATTAGGGAAGACTTTCCAGAGGAGGTCAAATATGATATGAGCCCTGAGGAAAGATGAGGGAGTGAATTCCAGAAATGGCGGATGACTTGCAGGAATGCACAGAGGCAAGAAACAGCATGCTGAGTCAGAGGGGGTAGCTTGTAATCTAGTTTGTCTGGAAGGAATAGGGCAGGAAAGGCAGTGATGTGAAATAAGGCTCAAAAGGTAGATTGTAGTCAGATTGAAAAGGATGTGAAATATCAAGCTGAGGATAGTGGAGAGGAAAACCTCGAGGTCACATCTGTTGGGCAGGTCCACTTAAATTTGCCTCCTTTCCTAGGAAGTTTGGGGAAGACTTGGCAAAGAAAGAGACTCATAGATACTTTCAAATGTGTCTCTCACTTTCTGCTCTTGGTTAGAGTCAATTTATCCTCATTGAAAAGTGATGGCCTGGGACAAGGTCAGAAATTTTCTAAGACTAAGAGGGGGCCACTATTAGTTGATAACTAATATCTACTTTTAATTTGTCTCTAAACCCTCCTTTTCCCTCTCATTGGCATTCCCCAAGAAGCAGCCTGGTTTGATGGAGAAATTGATGGAGAGGTGAAATACTTGGTTTTGAGAAATTATTAACCATGTGGTTTTGTCCAAGTCTATTAATCTCTTAAAATTAATCACAGTTTCTTCATCATAAAATAGGAATAACATTTGTGTGAGGCAGCACGATATAGCATATAAAGTCCATATTTGGAATCAGGAAGAAATGGACTCAAGAATTGCCTCAAACAACTATTGCTGGGGAGCAGTAATAATCCTGTTGTTGGTGGGACCCCATTTGGAGTTTTCTTGGCAGAGACACTGGAGTGGTTTACCATTTCTTTCCCCAGCTCATTTTATAGATGAAGAACACCCCGGGGTCACATGGCCAGTAAGTGTTGATTTGAACTTACATCCTTTCCGCTTACCACCTAGCTGCCTACTAGAATATCACAGGGAGCTAGTGGTGGGTGTTGTGTGACCATGGACAAAACCACTGATCTTCTGAAGTGTGAGCAACTTTCTAAGATGGTAATAAACTACTGATCTGAACTGGTAAAAGATGTTTCCTAGAATTAATAAAATCACAGATCTGAAACTGCAACAACAACAAAAGAAACTCCTTACTTCATAGAGTTGTTATGCAGGTGAAATAAAGTCATACACATCCAGGGGCTTTGTAAGTATATAAGCTTGGATCCCTCCCATCACCTACTGATCACTCTCCTATTGTATGATACTGAACAAAGTTGGAGATTATCACAAAACTGTTCTGAGTCCAGTACATATTTATGCCATGTAATTTCAACTGGTCACTTACTGCAACAAATCAATCTTTTTAACACTTCTCCCATCCATTCAGGATCCTTACCAGCACAGCAGTGTTTCCCAATGTCATCATCCTTCCTCAAGCCTTCCTCTCAGGAGAGAACTTTGCCTCATATTTCACTGAAAAAAAAATGGAGGTCATTCACTAAGAGCTCATCCTTCTCTCTTCATTTCACATCTCAGAAGCCTTCTTCCACTATCTCCTCCTTCACCCCGCCTCACATAAAGAAACAGACCACTCGTTTCCAAGCTCAAGACTTCTATACACATAAGTGATCCCATTCCATGCTGTCTTCTTCAGGCTACTGCCCCATCTATCATCTCCAATCTCCAACTAATCTTCATCATTTCCCTATGGCCTATACTCATGCCCATATCTCTTCCAGCCACAGAAACTTCTTCTTTCATCCAACCACACTTGATAGTTTCTCCAATATTTCTCCTCCCTTTTGTGACCATATCTAATGAATGCCTCCTCATACTTTTCCCTCACTCTTGTCTCTCTTCAATCTGACATTTGCCTGCATCTTTCAGTTTAAACTTCACTCTTCAAAGTTACTAATGCTATCTTAATTGGTAAACCCAGTGGCCTTTTCTCAATGTTAATTTTTCTTGACCTCTCTGTAGCCTTTGAGACTCTTGATAACCCTATTTTTCTTGATACACTCTCAACTCCTTAGGTTTTTCAGCCACTACTAACCTGGTTCTCCTCCTATACTCCTCATTTTCGAGCTGGATCTTTTTTTTGGGCATCCATTTTTTATCCCTAGGTATCCTCTGTTCTCAACCCTCTTCTCTTCTCCCTTTATTCTATTTCACTTGGTGATCACATTAGCTTGTAGAGATTCAATTATCATTTCTATGCAGATGATTTTCAGATTGACTTATCCTATCCTTATCTTTCTTTCTGATCTCCAGTCTTGCATTTCCAAGTATCTATTAGACATCTCAAACATTAAAAAAATTTTTTTAGTCCAGTGGCTAGATATAAATCTGGACAACTGGAAATGGCCCTGGATGCCAGGCAATTTATTTTATTTAATTTTATTAAGGGTTAAGTAACTTGCCCAAGGTCACCCAGCTAAAGTGTCTGAGCTGGATTTAAACTCAGGTCTTCCTGATTCCAGGGCTGGCGCTCTATCCATTGTGCAACCTAGCTGCCCCCATCTCAAACATTTTAAATTCCACATGTTCAAGACTGAATTCATTATATTTCTCCATAAACTGTTTTTTCTTCCTAACTTCTCTATTATTGTTAAGTATACCATCATCCCTCATTCACCCAGGCTACCAACATAGGTGTCATATTCAACTCAGAAGGGAAGTAATAGTCATATTCAAGTATATTAAATGATCTCACATAGACAGGTTAGACTGGGTTTGCAAAACACCAGAGGATAGGGCAAGGATCAGTGGATGAGCATTGAAAAAAGGAATTTGGGCTGATGTAAGGAAAGACTTTCTAACAATTAGAACTATTCATAAGTGCAATAGATTGCCTTGGGAGTTAGTAGGTTCTTCTTCATTAATAGGTTATCTTTTAGCAAATTTTAGAGGATCATTGGTTAAGTATTTTGTAGCCAGGATGCTTATTTGAGTATATGTTGGGCCAGGTAATTTTTGGGGGCCTCAAAAATGTAGTGACTTGATGAGAAGAAGGGATGTGTCTCCTAAGAACAATAGAAAACAGCTCCCAAAGCTGTCATATTTACGATCTGACCCATCTTCCTGTCCTTGACCATTATTTCATCAGCTGTTTGGGGGATCCTAGATTTCAGCTTTAGGATTTAAGGATTTCTTTTTTCTTTTTCAATTTTTTTTTGACCCAAGGATTTCTATTGTTGATTCAGACAGCTCTTCCCCTCAAAGCTCACAGCAGCTTTTGTTTTGTGCATCCTTACAACAGACACACCGCTGAAATAGGAATAGACTGGTTAATAGAGCGGGTTTTCCCAGCAACTCTATTTGTTAATAATGACGATATTAGCAGTAACAACTACTTAAGCCTCTTGATAAATATTCATGCTTGCAAGGGAAAACTTGGCAGCCCAGGATGGCTTCCCCCCAAATCTATACTTAGTGCAGAGACCCTATTGGATACCCATGTACTTGCTGTCTTTAGCAAAAGCAGTAGTGTGGAAGGAAATGACCTAGGACCTTCAGTTTAGAGGTCAGTAATAAGGTACCCCTGGCTGAGTAATGAGAAGAAGAGGGTGGTAAAGGTTGAAAATAGACCTTTTTTATTTATAAGTATTATAAATAAACAAAACCCTGCAGAACACTTGATCTTTGGAATCTTCTATCCAAAGGGAAGGGACCAAACCTAAGTCAATAAGTCATCATCTTGAGGTAGATAGAACCAAACGATGAGAGAGATGTCCTGTATCCCTGTTTCTCAGCCATTCCTGTCAGCTCAGCTTTGACAATGAATGGTAAGTTAGGAGTGAGACTAATGGAGAGCACAGGTCCATGATGCAAGGGAAGACTGATCTGAGGAGGAGCTGTACTGGAAGCCACACTGAGCCCAGAGAAAGGCGAGGATTTATGCCAAGAAAGTCACTTTGAAAACCAGTGAAAAGTAAATCTGGATTGATTCAGGCAGAGCAGCCAATATCACAAAGGTTGGAGAGACAGACAGACAGAGAAACAAAAACAGAGTCGAGGGACAGAGAGAAATGAAGAAAGCCTTACTCTCAAGGGGTTTGCACTCCATATCATTGAAATAGTGATGTAAAATGAAGGAAACAACAGGACTTGACAGCTGATTGGATTTGGGGAATGAGTGCAAATGAGAAATCAAGAATGACAAGAAGATTGTTAGCCTGGCTGACTAGGAGAATTGTGTAGGGAAGTTTTGGATTGGAGAAATAACTAATTCAATTTTGGACAAGTAGAGATTAAGATATCTATGGGATATCTAGTTCGAACTGCCGAATAGACAGGGAGGTAAGAAGAATGGTTCAGACTGGATAAATAGATCTAAGAATTATTAGCAGAGTCATTGAATTCATAATTGTTGATGATATCGCTAAGAGAAATGTTAAGAGGGAATAGAATAGAAGACACAGGACTTGAGGGACTTCCACAATTATTAGATACAACCTCCAACTAAGGTGACCAAGAAAAAACAGTCAGACAGATGGGAGGGGAACTAGGGGAGAACTATGAGAGATGTTAGGATTGAATAACAGCAGAACTAAGACTTATATGTAGAGAGATGATCTTTGAATTCAGAGAAGCTGATGGCGCTATTAGTGAAATGTTCTTGTTCTTGTTTGTCCTTTGTTTTTGAAGAGAACTAATGGTATGGAGATGCTTTCTTGACTACAGCATGAATTGGATTTAAGTGAGGCAAAGTTGCACAAAATCATCAACCTCACTCTCTTTTCCAGAGTTATCAAAGTCTAGTGGCAGCCTGAAATACAGTGCATGACTTTGATACCTAACCAAGCTCTAAGATTTCTACAGCACCTGTTTCAGCCACTTTTGTGCCATTGGAATAAATTGTTCTCATCTATCCAGTGTTCTGGGAGAAATCTTCACCTGCTTGGAGTAGACATCCCCTTAACTCACAGTACCCTCAACATAGTTTAGCTGGTCTGTTGAGATGGTTTTAACACTAAAAGTCATAGGTGAGAGTTGGTTGACCTCAGAGGTCATCTAAACCACTTTCCTTTTCCTTTTTTTTTTTTTTTGGTCAATTTAGCCAGTCTGGTAGCTGTGAGTTTGTACCCAAAATGCTACACTTTCCTGAATACCCAATACACCCATGAAATAGTATGGTCTTGGAGCATGAAAGTAAGGGAAGAAAAAAACTGGAAAGCCATTGAAGTGAGTGGAATAATAGATTAATTTGTTATTGATCAAGTCATTCAGTCATGTTTGGCTTTATCTGATCCAATGGACTTTTTGTCCATTGGATTTTCTTGGCAAAGATACTTCAGTTTGCCATTTCCTTCTCTAGTTCATTTTATTGATGAGAAACTGAGGCAAACTGGGATTAAGTGACTTGCCCAGGGTCATAAAGCTAGTAAGTATTTGAGGTGAGATTTGAATTAGGAAGGTGTAGAAGGTGAAAGAGAGAGTTGAGATTATGTAACATTAAAGTTGTAGTGAACTAACCAGCACAGTTGTATGATGTTCTCCAGCCTTATGATGTTCAGTAAAGCAGCAGCATGTGAATAAGAGTGAAGTTAATGAATGATGGAGACAATCCAAGGTTGGGACTTGGCAAAACTTGACCTTTGAAAGGATAAGGAGATAAGAGACTCAACTAGATAGAAAAGTATGTAGTCAATTTGCCAATTCAAGGGGTTAAGTTAGAGAAGGGAGGAAAGTGTAACAAGAGTGATAGCCTAAGAAAGAACTGAAAAGGTAGAGATTCAGTGGAGGTGCTAAAGAAGAAAAAGAATAAGTTTATGGAGTCATGAGGTAGAGGGGAACACAGAATGATATATGATTATGATTCGGAGGCATGAGCATGGAAGTAGTACACCACTGAATGATGATAAGATCAAGGGCATATCCATGTCTGTGTGCTGCTGAGGTGGAGAAGAAATGTAGGTCACAAGAGAAAGTGGTTCAGATTGTTTTCAGATGAAAAAATTGAAGTTCTGTAGAGATATATGAAAAAAGTGCTCCAAATCATTATTTTTTTTACTTTTCTGTGCATGTTATTTTTCTTTTTAAATTTTTACCCCAATTACATGTAAAAGCAAGTTTCACCATTTACTTCTAAAACCTTGAGTTTCAAATTTTCTTCCTTCCTTTCATCCCATTCCCCCTATTGAGGAAGCAAGTTACATAGTGTCGATTAAAAGTGTGTAATCATGAAACACATTACTACAATTGTTATGTTATAAAGTGGACATAATTCTCTCCCCTCACAAAGAAAGAGAAACATTAAGAAAAACAAAGTGAGGGGGAAAAAAACTGTGCTTTAGTCTGTATTCAGATACCATCAATTCTTTATTGTAAGTCCATCAGAGAAATTGCTTTAATATTTTTCCCTATTGCTAGCTGTATTTTCCTCCATCCTGTTCCCCTAACCCCCATTTACTCTTTTCTCTCTCTCTTTTCACCCTGTCCCTCCTCAAAAGTGTGTTGTATCTGACTACCCTTTCCCATGATCTTCCCTCTCTTCTATCACCTTCACCCTCTCTCCCAAACATTTTCCTCTCCTATTTTCCTTTAAGAGATTTTTAGACACAATTGAGTGTATATATATATTACTTCCTCTCTGAGCCACTTCCAATGAGAGTAAAGACTTACACACTCCCCCCTCACCTTTCCTCCTTACATGCCATTATAAAAGTTTTCCTTGCCTCTTTTTTGTGAAATAACCTATCTCATTCTACCTCTCCTTTCTTTCTCCCAGTACATTCCCTTCTCACCTATTAACTCTATCTTTTTAATATATTATACCTTTGTATTCAGCTCCCTCCTATGCCTTGTCTATATGTGCTCCTCTAATTGCTCCTGTAAATTAGAAAGTTCATATGAGTTATGAGTATCATCTTCTCATGCAGGGATACAAGCAATTCAACATCATTAAATAATTAGTCCTTCCCATCAACCTTCTCTATGCTTAACCTGAGTCCTGTACTTGAAGATCAAACTTGAAGATCAGCTTTGGTCATTTGATGAGAAAAAGTTTGAAAGTCCCCTATTTCACTCAATGTGCACCTTTTCCCCCGAAAGAGCATGTTAAGTTTTCTTGGGTTGTTGGTTTTTGGTTGTAATCCAAGTTTTTTTGCCTTCCAGAATAGCCTATTCCAAGCACAACAAGCCTTTAATATAGAAGCTGCTAAATTTTATGTAATCCTGACTATAACTTCATGCTGTTTGAATTTTTTTCTTTCTGGCTACTCGTAATATTTTATCCTTGACTTGGGAGTTCTGGAATTTGGTTATAATATTCCTGGCTGTTTTCATTTTGGGATCTCTTTCAGGAGGTGATAAATGATTCCCTCAATTTCTATTTTACCCTCTGCTTCTAGAATATCAGGGAAATTTTTCCTGGAAAATTTCTTGAAAAATGAAGTCTACGGTCTTTCTGTTCAAGACTTTCAGGAAGTTCAATAATTTTTAAATTATCTCTTCTGGATCTGTTTTCTAGGTTGGTTGTTTATCTAATGAGATATTTCACATTTTTTTCTAGTTTTTCATTCTTTTAGTTTTGGTTTATTGTTTCCCTATTTCTCACAAAATCATCCACTTCTCTTAACTTCTTTCTACATTTTAAGGAATTATTTTCTTCAGAGAGCTTTTGTATCTCTTTTACCATCTGGTCAGTTCTGCTTTTTAGGGCATTCTTCTTCTCATTGACTTTTTGGACTCTTTTCCCATTTGACCCAAAATGGTTTTATTTTTTGGTTTTTTTTTTAGGTTTTTGCAATGCAAATGGGGTTGAGTGGCTTGCCCAAGGCCACACAGCTAGGTAATTATTAGGTGTCTGAGACCGGATTTGAACCCAGGTACTCCTGACTCCAGGGCCGGTGCTTTATCCACTGTGCCACCTAGCTGTCCCTTGAAATGGTTTTTAAGATGTTATTTTCTTCAGGATTTTTTTGTAATTCCTTCACCAAGCTGCTGACTTGGTTTTTGTGATTTTCCCGCTTGCTCTCATTTCTCTTCCCAGTTTTTCCTCTACCTCCCTTACTTGATTCTCGAAATCTTTTTTGAGTTCTTTCATAGGTTGAGACCAATTCATGTTTTTCTTGGAGGCTTTGGATACAGAAACTTTGACCTTGTTATCTTCTGAGTATGTATTTTGATCTTCCATAGGACCAAAGTAATAGTCTATGGTCAGATTTTTTTCTTCTATTGTTTATTCATTTCCCAAGCCTAAGACAATTTTAACTCTTTGTTAAGGTGGGGCTCTGCTTCCAGGGTTGAGGGTGCTTTCTCTTTGAGGGTTTTTGCAGCTGTTTTCAGGGACACCCCCCCAGGGACCTCAAGTCTTCCAAGGCTCTGTCTGCTCTTCTGTCCTGTGCTCTGGTCTATGGATGACCACAAGCACCACCACCCCCTCTGCCCTAGAACTGTGAGGAGGGTCCCTGCTCTGCTATGGTAGTATGGGACCCCTAACTGTGACCTGGTTCTGAGTACTGGCAAAGCAACAGAGTCCTACCTCAGAGAGAGCATGGAGACCTCTGCAGTCTCCCTGATCCCCTTACCATTTGTGAGCTGAGTGCTCTGGAAGCAGTTCCCAGGGACTCTAGGCCAGGTGGCTCCCCAGGTCCACTCCTGGTTCCTAGGGCCAGGTCTGCGTTGAGGCCTGTGCTGGACAAACTCCACTCAGCTTTGTAATCCCTGGGTTGAGAGGTCTGGAAAGCAGTTCTCTCCAATGAGTACTGGCTGCTCCGCTGGCCCTTTCTAACCTATGTTTAACAGACTTTTCCTGTGGATCTTCCAAGTTGTCTAGGGCTGGAAAATTGTGAAATTCAGTCTTTTTGTGGGTTTTGCCCCTCTAGTTTGGCTAGGGTCATTATTTAAAGGTATTTGGAGTGATCTGGGAGAGAACTGGTGGGAATTCCTGTCTTTGCCATCTTGGCTCCTCCTCCCTCCAAATCACTATTGATTAGAGAAATGCAAATTAAAACAACTCTGAGGAACCATCTCACATTTATCAGATTGTCTAAAATAACAAAAAAAAGAAAAGGGAAGCAGTCTAGATGGCTTCTGGGGTGCCCTTTTAATTCTGAGGTTCTGTAGTAAAAATAGTAGGAGTAATAGTGGTAATACCAACACCCAGTCTTTGTTTAATGTTCTTTACAAAGGTCATTCAGATTCATTCCCTCATGTGACAGACAGGAATGTTGTTATTGTTGTTGTTGAATTGTCTCAACTTTACAAAGGAAGGTGAAAATGTAAAGAGATTAAATGAATTGCCCAAAGTCACAAAACAAGTGAATGTCAGAGCCATTCTAGTAATTTCATGAGGTTTTTTTCCTGCCAAAAGGCTATCTTGTCTAGGATAAGAGAATGATGATCTGATACCTGCTCCCTCCCTTCATCTCTCTCTCTCTCTCTCTCTCTCTCTCTCTCTCTCTCTCTCTCTCTCTCCCCCCCCCCCACCCACCCATAACCAGTTCTGAGACCTCGCTAGGATCTCTGACCTTGTCTTGGGGATGGAAAAACCACCAATTACCCTGAAGTGTTCCAATTTTCACGCTCTGGCTTCCAGAGCTGAAGACTGTGAAATGCATTCTCCATGGTAGATTACCAGTTCCCTGGAAGCTTTCTATTCAAGGCCTGGGGGTGGTACTATAAGGCTAATCCTACAACTTCTATTTTTCTCTGGAGGAATTCCTTTCTGTGTTCCCAATGCAACCTAAGCAACAACATCCTGGGAGTATTGTTCAGTTTTGGTGGTTTACTATTCTCATTAGTTCCTGTAAATTGCTGTAGATGTAGTCATATTCTGTGGAGGTTTTTCTGAAGTTTTAGGGTGGATTAATGGTGATTGAGGGCTCAAGAAGGGACAGGTTGGGGATTCTCTAAGTGATATTAGGAGGGAGAGACTGACCTAACAAAGGAGTGAGGATTTCCTGCTCATTTTTCTTGTGTGAGATTAGCCCTCAACCCCCAAACTTCCTAACTGAGAAGGATCAAGGAAAATGTATCATTCCATTCATCAATCAATCCACATACTTTTATTAAGGCCCTACCATGTGCCAGACACCAGGCTGATATCCTGAGATTAATGAGTCAAACTATATAATTGATTATTATTATTATTATTCTCTTTTTTTAAAAAAAGTCAAATCAAGTCAACAAATATTTCTCAAGAATTGAGCCTGGACAAGAAGTGTACAAGATAGGCAACTAGCTGTCAGGACAACCATATTAAGAGAGGTATGACAAAGTACACTCTTTAATGTTGTTTTTTTTTATAAAAACATTCACTCAATACCCGGATTCTTTGCTCTCCATGGCACAAGCATTTATTTGTACTAAATCAAGTGATATACCTTCCTTTGAAGAATATCATCATCATCATCATCATCATCATCATCAATTATTAGTATTACTCACAAATTTCTATTTTATATGACCATCAGACTCTGTCCTGAGAAAATTATTGAAATCTCCCCTTTAGAATCTGTCTTTGAGGATGCTATCAAGTTATTATCAGAAATAGAAAAGGCGGGGGCAGCTAGGTGGCGCAGTGGATGGAGCACCAGCCCTGGCGTCAGGAGGACCTGAGTTCACATCCAGTCTCAGACACTTAATAATTACCTAGCTGTGTGGCCTTGGGCAAGCCACTTAACCCCATTGCCTTGCAAAAACAGAAAAAAGAAAAAAGAAATAGAAAAGGCACTGATTGAACTTAGGAGTTAGGAAAGATGGATTCGAATGCCATCTGTGAACTTAATCTATCAGACCCTAGGCAAAAGCCTCCATTTCTGCATCTATAAAATGGGGTAGTTGATCTTACAGGGTTGATATGACAGAAGCTTAAAGTACTGTCAAGATGTGAGTCATTGCTTTGTCTAATTGTGGCCAAAATTCTAGGAAGAGGAGTCCTCACCTCCTTTTAACTTTTTCACTACTTTGCCCATACTTCCCAGGGCTGTTGTGAGAAACTTGAGAGTAGGTTTGAACTTGAGAGTGAAGTCAGAATGTACATATGTTAAAATGGCGATATGGGATGATTTATTTGAACCGATGCAAAATGAAATAGGCAGAATTAGAACAACCTGAATAATTACTGCAACAATTTAAATGAAAAGAGCTCTAAAAAAAGACTGAATGTAAGTGATTTAAAAAATCAGTAATGATTCTGGAAGACAGATAATAAAGCACAGTTCATTCTGGGTAACATTTTGCTAGCCTTCTCATTGATTTTGAGAAGGGCTGGAGGTAGGGAGACAATTTGGAACTCCAAATTTTAAAAACTGAATGTTGAAAATAAATAAACAACTAGATGAATAAATGAATAAATGGACAGGTAAGTGAATGAATAAATAAATGGACAAATAAATAAAGGAATAAATAACAGATACTTAAACAAATTAATGAAAGAAGAAATTTATCTTATTCTGACATAAATTATTCCTTATGTCGGAATACTAAATTGATGTACCAGTTTTCTTTTCCTTAATTTCTCTATTCAACCTAGAGTTGGGAAGGTACTATTCTAGAGTAGTGGTAGGGACTTGTGACATATAAAAAAAGATCATTTTTAAAACTTATTTTCAACAGACATGAACAGAAGATGGAAAAATATATATCAGTTGCATAGGAGCAGTAAATTAGTCAATCAACAAGCATTTGTTAGCTGCATACTATATCCCTAAGTTCTGTGAATACATAAACAAAAATGAAAAGTTCCTGCCCTCAAGAAACTTTTGTGGGATAAATGCAAAAATATGAGAGAGTTCTGTAAGACTAGTCTCAGGCATGCCAATGCTGGAAATGAGATGAGACTGGTTACTTTTTGGTCTTGTCTGACTCTTCATGACTCTATTTGGGTTTTCTTGGTAAAATTACAGAAGAAGTTTTGCCATTTCCTTAGTTTATCTTATAGATGAGGAAGAGAGGAAACAGGACTGACTTATGCAGAGTCACACAGCTAAATAAACATCAGAGGCCAGATTTGAATTCAGGAAGATGTATCTTCCTAATTTCAGATTGAGCCTAGCTGCCCATGAAGTTAATAAAAGAACCTAAAGGACAATAGCATTTGTTTTGCTTTAGTTGGGGAAAAGAGAAAGATCAAAGGAGAAATAAGAGGGCTATTTGGTTTATTATGAGACAATAATAATTGATAACAGAAGGAAGTTAGAGCCGAACAATTTTAATTTTTTTGGTTTTTTGTTCAGGAAATGATAGAAGAAAAATTGCTAAGAGGGAATCGATGTCCAAGAAGAGAAAGAAAGCACAAAGTTACCCTTAATGAGTTAAAATCAGAGGACCCAAATGAACACATTTTCTGGTATCAATACAGTTCTGACATCACTGGCAGGTAGGACTTATTGTAATAACTGGTGGATGTTACCAATGAGTCACAGTCAGTGACTTCTAAAAGACTACAGAGAAGAGGAAAAGTGGATCAGGTCTGGAAAAAGGCATTATCTCTCACGGTCATAAAAGGGGGGAGAATGGAGTCTGCCAACTTTAGGTTGAAAAACTTCAATTCCTAGAAAAAGTTCTAAAACACAGTATTAGAGTGATAGTTAATAAACATTCAGAAAAGAAAGTGATCACAAAGAACAGCCATGGTTTCATCAACAGTAGGTCCAGTCAGAGCAACCTTATTTCTTTTGTTGATAGGATTAATAATCATAGATGCTATAGGTATATATTTTAGACTAGACCTATAATTTTTAGATTGATAGTATAGATAAAAAAAATTTTAGACTAGATCTATAATTTCTTTAATATACAGGACTCTTGATGAGGATCTCCCTACCTCTACCAATGCAGATTGTTATCTGACTTGTAACTTAATATTGCCTAAGGACATTGAGGAATTAATTGACTTGCCCAGTCCTAATTTAGAATTAGAATTAGATGTTTGGGAGTCTTCCTGACTCCCAAGTCACCTCTACCATATAGACATGCTATGCTTCTTGTACAGTGTTTGGGATGTAGTAGGTGCTTAATAAATTTAGTGTTTTGATTGATTATGAATAACAACAATTAAATGAATATTGAAGATGTACTAAAGATTTTGTGGTTCTTAGTATATTTTTAGCCACTGGTTTTTTTTTGCAAGGCAAATGGGGTTAAGTGACTTGCCCAAGGCCACACAGCTAGGTAGTTATTAAGTGTCTGAGACCAGATTTGAACCCAGGTACTCCTGACTCCAGGGCTGGTGCTTTATCCACTGCGCCACCTAGCCATCCCTTTAGCCACTGTTACAGAAGAAATGGAAGGGAGTCCTATGAGGATTATTATTGCTCATCCTTCATTCTTGAAGAGGTTCAATAGCATCACTTTCATGTATTGGATTGTGAATGGATAGGATTTAAGAGAGTCAGAGCTTTTAAAAACAATCCAATTCTTACAGAGTCATTTGAGTCCAGTGGCAAGACATAAGTCCAGATGACTGGTAATCAAGCAGCCCCATGGGGCTGGGGACAGTTTGGCATACTTATTTATTTTATAGATCATCATGGATAAACTTCATCACCTAGTGGCCAATCTTTTATTAATATGCCTCTCTGTCTTTATCCTGTTTGATCTTCTAAGATGGAAACAGTTATCAGGACCATAGTTGGAGTGAAAGCCCTTTCCATGATGACAAAATGTTCCAAGGCTTATACTCCATGATCTCAACGTTCAAGAATCAGGTCATGTCCATGTCATGATATGGTATTCAAATATAACTTTTGTGAAGGCGTCTATATAGGTCATGGTATCTGAAAATATTTGTTGCCATCCCTGCTATTTCCTAGTCAACCCAAATTGCTTTGCTGCCAATCATGACCATGAGTTGGAAGCTCAAACTTGGCCATGTACTGCCAATGGCCATAGGCATATATATATATATATATATATATATATATATATATATATATATACTATAAATGTAGCACCAAGAATGTGTAACACTTATGTGTTCTATATACACATGTAATATGAATGTTTTGATGAGTGATTGATATTTCTTTGGCCAGTGATCATCTGTCTCTATCTGTCAAAGTTTTGTGGCATGTCTATCTTTATTGTAAAGCTTACTAAATTGATTCATTCAGTTACTATTTGCTGAAATATTGGCATTTCCGGGACATTTCAATAGTTTGTGGCAGGGGTTGGCAACCAGCCTTCGGGAGCTGTGAGCAGCTCTTAAAATCTATCCAGGATGCTCTTTTAGCTAAAATAAAAGAATAAGTCTATACCTGTATGATGACTCATCTCATTAACAGGCAAGCATGAATCCTTGGCCTCAGAGAAATATTGGAGAATTGTTGATTGTCTTTCATAAAAAAGCAGTTCAAGAAGTCTTTGGAAGGATGAAAGTCTTAAGTCATGCCTGGTAATGGATACTACCATGCATTCACTTAACTTTGAGAAACTCATCAAAGAGACTCAAGGACAGAAGCTGCACTAATTGAACAAATATCATATGATACTTGAATGGGTCAGAGATCTCGCCTATGATGGTTCTCTCATGGCAGTTTGATAAAGTCAAAAGCAAACTAGTTTGGGAACCAGAGAACCTGGACTCAAATCTTGCTTGGTTATTTATCTGTTCCTTAGCACTTCCATGAAGGAGTAAATTACTTGATTTCTAGTTTTTCCATCTGTAAAATGATGGGATGGACAATGTCCCTGCTTGCTATGAATGTGTGATCCTATGATTCTTCTAGCAGTACAAATGGCAACCTATCCATAACCTCTCTGCCTAGAGGGTGCTAGGTGACATAGTGACTAGAATACTAAACCTGGAGTCAGAAATACCTGAGTTCAAATTTAACTTTAGGTACTTACTAGCTGTGTAAGTCTGGGAAAGTCACTTAACCCTGTTTGCATCAGTTTCTTTCATCTCTATAATGGGAATTCTAGAAAATTCTAGAAAATTAACCAAGACCTCATAACCTGGATATGAGAATTAAATGGTAGAATATTTGTAAAGTGCTTAGCACATAGTTGTTTGTTGTTTGTTCTTGAAGAAGACCATGACACCTGGGAGGTGATAACATGACATGTACCCGGGGGTGGGGGGGTGGGGAATGCTGTGCTAAGTCACCAGCCTCACTTTCTCCTCCAGAACCATTGGGATCTAGTGACCAGACATGACTCAGGATGACTGGAGATGGTTCTGGGTATGAGATATTTGGAGTTAAATAATTTGCCCAATATCACACAGCTAGTAAGTGTCAAATGTCTGAGGTCACATTTGAACTCAGGTCCTCCTGGCTCCAGGGCTGGTGCTTTATTGATCGTCCTCTAGTGCACAATAGATTTTTTTTAAATAAATGTTTGTTTGTTTCCTTCCTTTTTAAGGATAATCAATGTTATGTTATGGAATTGCTTTGTTCCAGACCCTGGGAAAGATATTGGGGATACAGAGACAATAATAATAATAATAATAATAATAATAATAATAATAATAATAATAATAATAATAATTGCTAGTTTTAAAGTGCCTAAAACTTCTTATACATCTCATTGATTCTTTTTTTTAGGTTTTTGCAAGGCAATGGGGTTAAGTGACTTGCCCAAGGCCACACAACTAGGTAATTATTAAGTGTCTGAGACCGGATTTGAACTCAGGTCCTCTTGTCTCCAGGGCAGGTGCTTTATCCATTGAACCACCTAGTTGCCCCCATCTCACTGATTCTTACAACAGGCTTGAGACAGGCTTGAGAAAGTAATTAAGAGAAATGGGGCAATGGAAACACACCCAACCTCCACTCCAGAAGGGTCAATTCTTTAAGATAAAAACTATATAGCAGTTACTGCTAGAAGAAGTTTCCTATGGGAATTCCCTATGGCATAGTGGCACAGTAGATAGTCTGGAGTCAGGAAGACTTGGAGCTCATGTCAGCCTCACACTCTTCCTCTGTGATTCTGAGCAAGTCATATAACCTTGTTTGCCTCAGTTTCTTCACCTGCAAAATGAATAGGAGAAGGGAATGGACAACCACTCCAGTATCTTTGCTAAGAAAACTGCCAAATGGGGTCACACAGAGACAGCTACAACTGAACAAAAACAATGCCCCAAGGAAATCATAAGTCTGAGCTGACGTAAGGCAGTGTCCTAGGAATAGGGTAGGGCTTAGGCCTCAGTTTCCCTGGGGTTACTTGACCTGTTTCAACCTCTTTATCTGTAAATTGAAAATAATAATAATACCATTGGGTTTACAACATAGAGTTGTGAAGATCAGGATAGATAAATTTATGGGAAACTCCTTGAAAACTTTAGAACAAGAACATCGTGGATGGAAAGAAGGGCGAGTAGAGGGGAGTACAGTGGAAGAAGACAGAAAGACAAATTCTTGTTGAATTGTAAAGCCCACCTGCCCACTTCATCAATAGCTTACTTTAGGAATGTGAGACAAGTAGCCTTGTTAGGCATACTATCGTTAGATATTGCTTCATACTCATTGGTTGTCAGGTTTCTGGAGAGGATACAGCCATTGTTCCAAATTCCAGAATCACAGAATTTAGAACTTGAGAAGATCAGAGAAATCGCCTAATTAACCTCTCATTTTACAGATGAGGAATCTAAGTTCAGAATCTCATCCAAGGTTAAACACAAATATCAAGCACAACATCTATACCGTATCTTTCCTGACCGAATATCAGCTTTTTGAGGGCAGAGAACATTTCATTTTTGTGAAATTTTATTCTAGGCAACTAGGTAGCCCAGGACATAGAGTGCTAGACTTGAAACCTGCAAGACTTGCATTGGAATCTTAGACATTTACTAGCTGTGCGACCCTAAGTCACTTAAATCTATCTGTCTTAATTTCCTTATCTTGAAAATGGAGACAAGAATAATAGCACCTCCCCCCACTCCCTTACGTCAACTCAGACTTATGATTTCCTTGGGGCATTGTTTTTGTTCAGTTGTAGGTGTCTCTGTGTGACCCCATTTGGCAGTTTTCTTAGCAAAGATACTGGAGTGGTTGTCCATTCCCTTCTCCTGTTCATTTTGCAGGTGAAGAAACTGAGGCAAACAAGGTTATATGACTTGCTCAGAATCACAGAGGAAGAGTGTGAGGCTGACATGAGCTCCAAGTCTTCCTGACTCTAGACTATCTACTGTGCCACTATGCCATAGGAAATTCCCATAGGAAACTTCTTCTAGCAGTAACTGCTATATAGTTTTTATCTTAAAGAATTGACCCTTCTGGA
Source organism: Macrotis lagotis (assembly GCF_037893015.1). Taxonomy (NCBI): domain Eukaryota; kingdom Metazoa; phylum Chordata; class Mammalia; order Peramelemorphia; family Peramelidae; genus Macrotis; species Macrotis lagotis. Next base: position 74,594,134 of record NC_133659.1, read on the forward strand.
GTGGAGGTTGGGCGTGTTTCCATTGCCCCATTTCTCTTAATTACTTTCTCAAGCCTGTCTCAAACCTCCCTAGCTTGCAGAGAGTCCTCCAGCAGGCTCATACTATAATGTTTGTAAAGGGCTTTGAGCTACCGAGAAAAGAGACACTACATTAAAAGCTTGGGATTATTATGGATATGAAATCAGCAGGGACACTGACAGACTTCATTATTATTAGAATCTAACCAGCTGACCGCACCAATAACATGTCAAGCAAGGTAACTAAGTCTGCCATAACGACGTTTGGCAGCATCACTGTCTCTGGAGAGCAGATGCTCACACAGTAAAACTGCTTCCTCCTTTTCCATTGGCAAGTGGTGAAATTTGCTTCCTTTCCTCTTTATTTATTTATTTACTTTTGACACTGGATCTTCCTATTTTGCTCAGACTAGAAATGCATCGGTCACTCACAGATTCAATCATTGGGCCCCGAAGTTTTAACCTGCTCCAGGGTTGGTTTCCCCTCCTCTTAGGCTGTTGGTGCCTCCCATTCTCAAGGGTTCACAAAATTGGTGCCCTGGAATTAATTTGGACATTCAATCATCTTCAGCCCTACAGTCAGCTCAAGACTCAAGTAGAACAAGCCACTGGCTTTAGCCTCCCCCAGTAGCAAGACTAACAAGTCCTGCCCTTCTGCTTTTTGATTGGAGGCAATGGACTTTACCTTGTTCATTCTCTGTCACAGTTTTCTCCAAAGAACTCCCTAGGATCTGCACTTTCAGTAAATGAACTTGGACTTTAAGCTACTTTAAGCTACTGCTTGGGCTTGGTCTGGCCCAAAGGATGAAGGGACATTTATTCACCAAGCATCTGGGTATCCTGGTGGCCAATGAGCTCTGAGGAAGATTCGCATCCATTACAGATGGATATTAGGATGTCAGAGGCAGGAGGGGATCTTTTTTGGTGGGATGCCCTACTCATCAGAGAACCTGGACCTTCAGGTTCTGGGGCTAGTACTCTACTACAAAGGAGATTCTCTTCTATAAAAGGTCTCTATAGAAAACCAAGGAATGAACAGTATCACCTGTAGTCCAAGGGATGTCTTACAAAGGGGCTCAAGTGGATTAGGTCAAGCTAAAAATAAAGGGCTCAGACTTGATCTTCACCCTTTCTGGTCTTTTATGTATGCTCTAGTACCTCCAGGGCTTTATATAAAGCTTAGGTTTGACTCAAGTTGGGTGTCCTCCAAAGGGTCCCTGCTAGAAAAGTTCCTTAATATACAAAGGAAGGGACAGTTATTAATTCTCTCCTCCTCAAAAGAACTGCTGAAAGCAAAGATTCAAAAATACATGTGATTTTATACATAAAAGGTAAATTATCTAGCATATCTATTATACTCTCTTAGGAGATAGGGTAGAGTCTATGAGACATGTGACTTTATTGATGAGGCCTTCTACTTGCCTCAAGGCTCTGCACTGTCCTACAACTCAAAGACCAAAGTTTCAGTATTCTGGCCAAAGCATGACTCATTCTCCCTCCGTGTGATGGTCATTTCCTCCGAGAAGGCTATATGTAGATGCAAGGAGCACCTCCCACTGGACAACTCCCAATTCAAGGATTCCAGTACTCTCAAACTCATGAGATTCCAGAACTTTTAGTGCTGCTTGATCCATCCACTAAAATTGCTAATTATAGATCTGAAGGGGATAGTGGGAAGGACTGTGTTTCTAGATACCAAATACTTGTGAAAGCAATGGAGTACATTCTGAGTAAACCTCATCTCCTATTACCTTAGGATGAAGCTGGAGGACTGGTGGCAAATACATGACTTTAGAACCCACTGAAAGACTAGAACCCAGATGCTTAGACAACTCCCTGCTGCCTCCCCATGTCAACAAAACCCCAAGTTCCCTAATATTGGGAATGCCCCAAAATGATCACTCACCAGAGTCCAGGAGGGCAGAGGCTCCAATGATTGACTCTTTTCCAAATAATAATGGACACCAAATTCATCATTGGAATCACTGAGTATGTTGTTTTCCTGGTTCTGTTTACTTGCATCAATTCACAAATATGCTGTTTTGAATTGGTCACGTTTATTGTCTGTTGCAGAACGGTAATGCTGTTACTGTCAGTAACATGATTTGATTCCCTAATCATCAAACTATCTACTTTGCTTGATAATGTGCAGTCATGAAAATTTTAAAAAATATATATATATATATATGTAACTTTTCTTTCTATCTTTGACCTCCTTGGGGTGCATTTCCACAAGTGAAGTATTTAGGTAAAAGGGTATGGATATTGTCTTATCTTCCACCCCCTTTTAAAAGCATAATTCCAAGTTGCTTCCCAGAATGGTTAGACCAATGGTTACTTATATTTCCCCAGCTTCTCCAATATTTTCATCTTGAGGATTTTTGTGAAAAACAAATGAGAAGGGGAAGCTACGTGGCATAGTGGATAGAGCACTGGCCCTGGAGTCAGGAGGACCTGAGGTCAAATGTGACCTCAGACACTTAATAATTACCTAGCTGTGTGACCACTGCCTTGCAAAAAACAAAACAAAAAAAATGAGACCATGTATATGGACTACTTTGTAAAGCATAAGTGCTAAAGAAGTGTAAGTTGTTAGAGGTTTTAGCTTCATCTTCTAGTTCCTTTTTCCTCCTACCTCAACATGCTCATGAATTTCACTGTAGCAGCAGCAACAACAACATATAGCAAAAACATTTCCAAAACCTAGATGTGTACTGTACAAACTGGACATGGAGGCAGGAAAGACTAAGTTCAAATCCTGCTTGTGACATTTGCCGTTACTAAACTTCTCTTTTTCTTTACGTATAAAACAGGTCTAGAAATCTGTAATTGGTATGTGCAGTACTTAGCCCACATAACTGTGAAGGCCAAGTGATCTAATGAATGTAAAGGGCTTAGCAAATCTTAAAGCATTATATACAGATCACTTATTATTATAAATAAAGTCAATATTTTATGAGTCCAAATTTTATTACAAACCAAGAGTTTGGCAAGTGCCATGAATACGACTCATAATAGTAAGGGAATACGTTCCATCAAAGCATAACTCACAGAGCCATGGTTGCTAAGAAACTTAGAGGTAAGATAGGGAAGCCACAGGAAGCCACAGCCTGAAACATTAATTTCAATGAAGAACAAATTCAAAAATCTTCCCGGAACCAAGCTCTTTAGCTGGATGCAGTGTGGCAAATTAGGAGGAGCCCCGAGCTACCGGGTAGGCATGAGATGCAATTAGGATAACACTCTAGTCATTGCCTATGAAGCGCTGCTGAATCCTTCCCCCTCTCCCCTCTACTTCACTGCTCCATGTTCCAAATGAGCTTTCAGGGTCTACCAGGAGAGAGTTTTAAGGACCCACATACTGACACTGTGACTACCTCATCCTGAGCCCTTATCCTCTGTACCAATTCAATATTCTAATCTAGTTTGTTTTTAAAGTAAAATTCTGAGATGAGCTAGTAATGTACTTTTCTCCCTCCCTTCTTTTATAGAGGTATAAGATCATGGAGGTACAACATTGTATTTATTGAGAGATTTGGTTGATTAGTTTTACTCAGCTGCTTTCTCCACCCCCCCCCCACCATTCTCTTTTGTTCTATGCTAACAACAGATGGTTTATGGGATTGGGAAGAGGGAGAAGATTCTAGCATCATAGATTTAGATCCAACAGGACCTTAGAAGTAAGCTAGTCAAACCTCCTCATTTTACAGACGAAAAAGGTGGGACCCAGGCAAAGGACTTCTAGAACTTTCCCAAGATCATCCATGAAATCAGTATTTGAATGGTTTTGAGATCCAGTATTCTTATATTTAGAAATAAAGGCAATATAAACATCAATTAGCTTAGTTAAAAACTAAGGGGATCAGACTGGGATCCCTAAGATGCTCTCCTGCTGTAGTTATATAATGGAAATGTGTCATGCTATGATGTTATTATTATAATACTCATCTTACAGATGGGGAAACTGAGGCAAGCAGAGGTTCAGTGACTTCCCTGAGGGTCACACAACTAGTATATGTCTAAGGTTGAATATGAACTCAAGTCTTTCTGACTCCAGGTCCAGGTCTGTATTTACTGTACCAGTTACCTGCCTGTGCTATAAAAACAAAAGACAATAATACGACTTTTAAAAAGAATTAACATTGCAGGTGATCTAAAAATTAAGGAAAAGGCAAATGTGCTTCACTGGATTGCATTATATTATCTATGGTGGCTTACCTCAGAAGCTCTACCTAGTTTAAACAAGTCATTTGACAGATGAGTTATCTGAGGCTCAGACAGGTTAAGCACTTGCCAAAACTCACACAGCCATCTCCAGTCATCCTGATTCCTATCTAACCACTGGACCCAGATGCTCTGGAGGAGAAAGTGAGGCTGGTGACTTAGCACAGCCCCCCCCCCCCCCATCCAATTCACATGCATGTCATGATATCATCTCCCTGATGTTATGGTCTTCTTTGAGAATGAAGGACAAACATAAATATCAACACCATCATCATTCTCCTCATCATGTTGACTTACCATTTTTATAAAAGACATAATTAAGGGACTATATGATCAGGATAGAAAGTGCTAACAACCTGTAACGAGAGAGAGGAGTGGCAGATGGCCAACTTGTCTGAGTAGATCTGGGGTATCCAAAAGTTTGGGGAATTCCAAAAGTCTTAGTAAAAATTTAATAATAATGATAATGAAAAATTCTAATAGCTTAAAGCTCCAGCTTGGGGGTAGATATCAGGCATATTCACATGTATATGAATTGGATTTGAGTGAAGGGAGTGCTGTGCTAAGTCATCAGCCACACTGTCTCCTCCAGAGCATCTGAGTTCAGTGGTCAGTCCTCTAAGAAGGATTTATGGAAGGACATGCACAAGATTTGTAAAAGATGAAGGGGTTTGTATGGGTAGGGATCTTCTCTGGTGAAGGACATACCTGGATAGATCAAAGGTAACCTCTTCTCTAAATGTTCAAGTCATGGAGTCTTGGGGAGAAGAAATGTTTTTGGTGTCAGGAGAGCATGGCATTCTATGGTATTTTCCTCCCCAAGACTCGATGACTTGTATCTCTACTTGCCTAAATTCATGTTTCATAGCCCTTCAATTAGAGCATGAACTTCTGAATTCAACTTACAAGCTGTGTGAGTTTTGGCAAGAACCTAATCTCTCTGGGTCTCATCTGTTAAAAGAAGTGTTTAGACTACAGAGAGCTTCTGAGGTCTCTAGCAGCTCGGAATCTATCATAATGGGATTCTTGGGGGGAGGGGCTGGTGTCCTATTTTATGTCCCTTTACTCCCCCTTCTGCCCTCCCCAGCGCCTAGACAATACACAGCACAGACAGTCCTCAATAAATATATTCCCATGACTTGCCTTTCCCTGGGCCAGAAGAGAACAGAGATGAGTCCAATAAGAAAGAAGGAGAAGACCTAAAGTCAATCGTGTCCAGAACTGAGAGTGAGATGGGAAGGAGGCAGAGTTGGCATCCAGGTCCACAAAGGTCAGCTCGGACTCTGACTTCCCTGCTCCCAGGCCCGGCTTAGGCCTCATTCAGCTCCTGGATGGAGATTCCTGTCCTGTAACTAATTACCTAAATGGACACAGGCTGTTGAGAGACAGTCACTATTCCCTAATAGAATTTGCCCTCAAGTGCAATTTAATTTTCTCTGAGGTTGTTTTCCAGCCCCTACCCCTCCCCTCCCCCTAGACACCAGTGTTTCCCCAGCTTCAGAGTGGGATCAAAGCACCTTCTCTTCAGGGGAACCTGCCACCCTCCTCTCCCCTTTCCCCTGCTCTCCTTCCTGCCTTTGTCCTCTCCCTGAGTGACCCCTTCTCCCTATGGCCCAGGCACTTGCCCTTGCCCCCCTTTCTCTTTTAGGTGACTCTCTGGCATCTTTCCTTGGAGGGAACTCAGTGTGGCCTGGATGCTGTTCCCTTATGAACATTTTGGCTTTATAACTAACTAAAGCTAGGCACAGTGTAAAGTAAAGCTTCCCAACCTCCAAATCTTCAAAATGAAGGTGAATTTGTCCTCCTGACCTCTGGTAAGTAGAGATCCTTCTGCATTTCCTTTATGCTGAATGTCCTGGACCACGGTGGGGGTGTGGGGAGGTGGGGGGTGATGGAAGGGGGGGGCGAGAAACTCCATAGTAGAATCTGGAGTGGGTGGGGGTGGAGGATTGTCTCCTGCACGTCTTGTTTAGTGGAGCTCCATAATGTCTTTTATGCTCTGTGAGCACAAATGGGGTCAGGGCAAAGCTCTGCGATTTTTAAGGAATAATCAGAATTCTTAGTAGTTCTGGCTCCCTTCTTTGTCAGAGGCCTTCAGATCCTGCTCTGATCCCCCCCCCCCCCAAAGTGTGGTTTGTGAAGCTTCTGAACTTGACTCTGGTGGATGGGAGGGACCAAGTTAACACTGGGGGCTTTATCCTTTTCTGATAGGGGGGTTGAAAAGGGCATGGATGGGGATGCTGGTGCTTTGAATCGTCTTTCTTCCTCCTCCTCCATGGATCCCCATGGGGATCTCCTGAGGAAGATGCTTTTTATTCCTTTCTCTGAGAATCCCCTAGGGCTGCCTGGTAGTAACCTTCTGACTAGCTACTGAATTCTAGGTGACTGGGACTATGGGAGTTCTGGATATGATCAAGTCTGGGGCTTGGGATACTTGCTTCATAGCATAAGGGGTGGAGCAAGGAAGAGAGGGTGTTAGGGTGGAGGCCAGACAGACAGAGAAGGGGGGGGACAGATAGAGAGACCGACAGACAGAACTAAGACAGAGACAGCGAGAGAGGCAGACAGAGAGACAAAGAGAGAGAGACACAGAGACAGAATCAGAGAGAGAGAGAGAGAGAGAGAGAGAGAGGGAGGGAGGGAGGAGAGATAGGGACAGGGGAGAAGAGAGATACAGAGGGAATATTAAATCTAAAGAATGAAAAGAGGAGTAAGACTTGGAAATAGCAAGACTTTAAGAGATTCAAGTGAGGTGAAGTGAGAGCAGGAAAGCTGCTGAAAGGTTGGGTATCATTCCCTCATGTATGGAGTGATTTGGTGCTAGGAAATGACCTGGCTTTCATACATCTCATACATCTGGGGCTCTCTTCTCTGGTGAGCACAGGGAAAGGGATTTTGGAAAGGGATTTTCTTTGTTCTCAAAGTCTTGAGATGGGAGGAAGCTCTAGAGGACCAGAGATAGATGTCAGAGGATGGACTGGTATCAAGTTGGTCAGATACAAAAAAGTTAAAGATGTCCATTCAGGACACCAGAGCCACTTTCTAGCCCTTTAGTGTATGAGTCAGTTTGCTTGTTGGATATGTAATGTTTGTCCTTCATTTTCAAAGAAAAGTACAACATCAGGGAGGTGATGCCATGACAAGCACATGAATTGGATTTGAGTGAGGGGGGCTGTGCTAAGTCACCAGCCTCATTTTCTCCTCCAGAGCTATCTGACTTTAGTGGCCAGATATGAATCAGGATGACTGGAGATGGCCCTGGATGCAAGGCAATCAGGGTTAAGTGACTTGTCCAAGGTCACACAGTTAATAAATGTCCGGTGTCTGAGGCTGGATTCAAACTCCCATCCTGACTCCAGGGCCAGTGCTCTGTCCACCTCACCACCTAACTACCCATTTGTTGGGTATGTGCGTTTGTATGGGTGTGGGCTTATCTAGGTCTCTCTATCAAAGCAGAACAATATAATGGAAGGAAGACTAGATTTAGAGTCAAGAGAGACTTGGATTCAAATCTTGTCTCTGCTACTTCTCAACTCTAAATGGAGGCTGATCACCTACCTAACTGATCCTTAGCTTCCATCTAAAAAATGGGGGTGATAATAATACTCACAAGGCTGTTAGGGATAGGGTATGGACCTGGGATTTTATCAGTATGGGAAATTCTCAGGATGAGGAAGCCAGGTTACCATTTTCTCTGCAGATTAAGTGATTTATCCAGTCACTTTTTGTCACAAAAGACGCTTGAATTCAGAAGTTTCCCACTCTGAGACCAGCTCTTGCATCATTACACCAAACTACCACTCTGTTATTATTAAGGCAACATGCAGATTATTATGTGATCCTTAGGGTACCACATGAAAACCAGTTGCTATTATTACTACTGTTCATTCATTCTCTTGTAGGATCATCAATCTTGGGCTGGAAGGGACCTCAAAGACCAGTTTGTCCACCCTTCCTCATTTTACAGCTGAGGCCCCAGGTAGTTAAGTGACTTGCCCAAGGTCAAATAAATAGTAAGCATCAGAATGGGATTTGAACCTATCAATAGATCTTTATTTTTTCACATTATTTTATTTTATTTTAAATATATGGAATGCAACATGAATTTCTATAACAGTATAATTAAAAGATGATTGTACATGAAATTATAAATTTTATTTGCAAGAATTGTATAGGAGAGGGAAATTAATAAGATACTATGCCCTCAAATGACTTCTACTCCATGTGTCTATTCTTGGTTGTATGGATATGGACTTAAATATATTCAGATACTTATGACTCAGGGAACTACTTCTCAAGAATATCTAATAGATGAGATAAAGAGACAGGCAGGGTAAAACTTAGAAGAGTCTTTACACTAAATAGTTTCCTTGGTGATGACTAGGATGTCCTCAGACCTAAGGACTGAGAATTTTTTCTCTACAGAAAAGTATCTTGAAGAGAAGACTTTTTATGCCCAAGTGCAAATACTCCTATGGTGACTCAAGACTGGAATGTAGAGGAAGGGAATTTTAAATTACAAATGGACTAGACTCTCTGGTCCCCTTAACCTAGCTGTTAAAAAACTTCCCACTGTCTACTTTTTAAAATATAAAATATAAATACTAGTCACTTTGTTTTGGGTTTTTTTTTGCAAGGCAATAGAGTTAAGTGACTTGCCCAAGGTCACACAGCTAGGTAATTATTAAGTGACTGAGGTCACATTTGAACTCAGTTCCTCCTGACCCCAGGGCCAGTGCTCTATCCACTGTGCCACCTAGGTGCCCCCTCATATTAGTCACTTTGTACAAGGAGACTTGAATAAAAGAAAAAGAATGAAAGAAAGAATGAAAAATAGCATTCTTCTATCTGCATTTGGACAATATCAATTCTTTCTCTGGAGGTGACTAGTATCCTTCATCATTAGAGCTCTGTCATTGTCTTGGATATTGATGAGAATAGCTGTCATTCACAGTTCTTCATTAAACAATATTGCTGTTACTGTGTACAACATTCTTCTGGGTCTATTCACTTCACTATGCATCAGTTCATATAAGTCTTTGCAGGTTTTTCTGAAATCATCCTGTTTGTTGTTTCTTTTAGAACAATAATATCTCATTACAATCCACAGCTTATTTAACCATTCCCCAATTGATGGACTTCCCTTTGAATTATGATCCTTAGCCACCACAAAATAACTTATATTATATATATATATATATATATATATATATATATATATATATATATGTGTGTGTGTGTGTGTGTGTGTGTGTGTGTGTCAAATAGGTCCTTTTCCTTTAGTTTTTTATATCTTTGGGATACCAGCAGTGTTACTGCTGGATCAAAAGGTACGTATGGTTTTATATTCCTTTGGGTTTCCATTCTCTACTTTTGATTCATATTTTCCCAATATTTAACTTTCATAAAAATTTTTATTCCTAGTGCCTGACATGAGTTCTTATGAGATTTAGTTTACCTCACTCAATACTCCAAAAGCCTCGAGATTTCATGATATGATTACTCTCTACCTTTTCCCCTCCTCCCCTAGTGGCTCAAACCCTCTAGTAACATAGTCTTGATCCTACTCCTAAAAGAGTAGACCCCCACCCTCCCCCCACCACTCTTTATGGCGGGTCCATATGGGGGAACCTGCTCGAGTTTATACTCCATTGATGTAATCTTCAAAAACACGGGGACACAAAAGAAGGACTTTAGAGGATCTAATTTAAGCTCTCCTCAAAGGGACTTGGCAAGAGGGTGATTGAATTCTGGTCTAGATTCAATTTGCCAAGTATTTATTAATCTCGTGATATAATAGCAACAGCATTTTAAATAGAGGTTTAAGATTTGCTAAGCACTTTTACATACATATTCTTATTTGATCCTTACTTAGTATCTTTACTGGGCATATTATCTCTATTAAAAAAACAAACAAACAACCCAACCCAAACAGGAGAGTCTGGCCTCAGATGCTTATTAGCTTGGACAAGTCACTTAACCCTAAATGTCTCCAAAAGAAGAGGAGGGGCAGTTCAGTGGTCCAGTAGATAGAGCACTGGTGCTGAAGTCAGGAGGAACTGAATGCAAACCCAGCCTCAGATACTTACTATGTGAGAATTAACCTCAAGATTATTAGATATTAAATAACCTCAAACACAACCTCAAATGCCTCCAGAAATAAAAATCTGGAGACTAAGACTTAACTGGAGTTAAGTGACTTGCCTAGGGTCACATAACAAGGAAGTATCAGAGACAGGATTTGAATATGAACCTCACCTGACTCCAAGTCCAATGTTTTTCACATTATATCCTACTGTCCAGATGTATTAGACTGGAGAAATAAAAAGATAGTTTGAAGAAGTCATGATTTCTGTGGCCCAGAGACAAAAAGCATAGAAGGCTTGACCTGGAGTCAAGAAGACCAGAGTTTACAACTGACTTTACTGTATGACCTGGCCAGGTAATTGTGCCTCAATTTTATCATCTGTAAAATGCAGATAATAATAGCATCTACCTCCAAGGTTATTTCGAAGATCAAATAAAAAACATATTTTGCAAATCTAAAAGTATTATATAAAAGGGAATGATGATGATGATAATGATGTTTGAAACTTAGTGGGTCACATACACACGGGTAATTATTATGGTTGACTCTTTATTTAGTCTGATGCTGATGATGTTTGTCCTTCATTTTTGAAGAAGACTATGATATCAGGGAGGTGATGCCATGACAAGCACATGAATTGGATTTGAGTGAGGGGTTGCTATGCTAAGTCTCACTTTCTCCTCCAGAGCCATCTGGGTATGGATCAGGTATGATCAGGATGATGGAGATGGGTGGTAATCAGGGTTAAGTGACTTGCCCAAGGTCATGCAGCTAGTAAGTGGTAAGTGTCTGAGGCTGGATTTGAACTCCCTTTCTCCTGACTTCGTGGTCAATGCTTTACCACTGCACCATCTAACTGCTCTAGTTTTAATCTGATTTTCATTCATCCCTTTATTTTTGTCTGTTTAATTTTTTTCTTAGGATATTAGCAGGTTAACAGAATAGCCCCTGGGTTGGAGCAAAGGCCTGAGTCAGGTATGAAAGATGAAGGAGGTTGCAGGGAGACAGGGTATTGGAGTTATAGAAAGGCTGGACAGGATCTTAGAGATTATAGAACAGAAGCTGGGATGAGGGAGGGGAGGCAGGGGAACAAAAGCAAGTCAAGATTTTGCTTGAACAGAAATATTCTCAGACATTAAAAACCATAGGCAGGGCATGTCCCTAGCCATGTGATAGGTCTTCCACAGATGTTTAACAGGAAAGGTCACTGTCTTCTAGGAACTCTACAACCTAAAACAAGACAACTTTTCCAAAACTTACTTCATATCCCATTTTGGATGTGGATACTATTCTCTGAGGACTAGACAAAGTCCAGAGAGTAGATCAGGGAAGGGCGATGTGATTCACTCTTTCCAATTAGTTGCTACAGTCACAAAATGTTTTCAGTGCTGATGTTTTGGTGCATTAACTTTCTGTGATCCCTTTTTAAGGTGTAATTGTGAGAAGGAGCAACAATTGATTGAGCAGAAAGCTAGCCATGATTCTGAAGGTCATCAAAAAGCTGAGTTCCTAACTCTGCAGAGTCCAAAACCTGGAGGGAGTTGTGGTGTCCATTCTGCAGGCAGCAAGGGGAAGGGAATGTTCTCATCTCATTTTCTGTACCCCAGACTCAGTCCCATGGCCTTGAATTGGAGCTCCTTAAACAGCGAGGGCACAGACACACATTATAGAAACTCATATACAAAGGAAAAGTAGTTTCAAGGTGTATGACCCCTGGCAGTGGAGAAGAGAGTCAACTGTGGACTCGAGAGACCCCACCTTAGCAACCTGCTGTTGTACCCAAGGGAAAACTTAAAGAAGATTTCATAAGGGGAGGAAGGACTCCCAGGCGCTTCAGGAACAGAGATGTGAATGACCTGGGCACGCTTTCATTTCATACATTTGTGCCTCATTGCCACTATTCTAATTTAAACTTGTGCCCACTTTTTCCAGAGGTGCTGTAGAGTAGGACACCAGGATTATGGAAAGGAATGTTTTACGGCTTCTGTTCTTTCATTGTTGTTCAGTTGTATCTGACCTTCAATGTCCCATTTGGGGTTTTGTTGGCAAAGACTCTAGAGTGGTTTGCCATTTCTTTCTCCTGCCCTTTTTACAGATGAAGAAATTGAGGCAAATAAAGTTAAGTGACTTGCCCAGTGTCACACAGCCACCAAGTGTCTGAGGTCAGATTTGAACTCAGGAAAAGGAGTCTCTCTGACTCCAGGCCCAGCACTCTATCTCCTATTGCACCACCTAGCTACCCTTACCTTTGTTATTATCTGATTCATCTGGGAGAGGCTTCGGAATGATTATTTTTAGGAGCAGTGACCCATAGTAAGAGAACTATGGGGATTATAGTTTTGTTCTCCTATTCAGCAAAGAAGTACTCAAATGGGCAGAAAACCTTAGGAATCTTATTTATTACATCATTTTCCTTTTGTCATACTATATTTTTCTTTGTTTTTGATCATAAAGTTTAAGAGAAGTTAAGAAACTCATTCAGGGGCGGCTAGGTGGCTCAGTGGATAGAGCACTGGCCCTGGAGTCAGGGAGTACCTGGGTTCAAATCTGGTCTAAGACACTTAATAATTACCTAGCCGTGTGGCCTTGGGCAAGCCACTTAACCCCATTGCCTTGCAAAAAATCTAAAAACAAAAAACAAAAAAAACCCCATGGGCATTTGAAAGGTAGCTTTTGTCAGAAGGTGAGTTTTGCCTCAGGGGACCCAAAGAAGAAAAACCAATGTCTTCCACAGTGATCCAAATTATGTTCTTCACCTCTTGCCTTAAGGCATTCATGCTTAGTTCCAGCTGAATATCCAGGGATCAAACATTTCCAAGTTTAAATTTCAGCTTTAAAAGAAAAAAAACTTCTTTCCCTTTGAATTGAATGAGTTTCTTTTTTTCCTTTTCCTTTTAGTTTTTATATGCAAGGCAATGGGGTTAAGTGGCTTGCCCAAGGCCATACAGCTAGTTCAAATCCAGTCTGAGACTGGATTTGAACTCAGGTACTCCCTGACTCCAGGGCCGGTGCTCTATCCACTGAGCCACCTAGCCGCCCCTGAATGAGTTTCTTAACTTCTCTTAAACTTTATGATCAAAAACAAAGAAATAATATAGTATGACAAAAGGAAAATGATGTAATAAATAAGATTCCTAAGGTTTTCTGCCCATTTGAGTACTTCTTTGCTGAATAGGAGAACAAAACTATAATCCCCATAGTTCTCTTACTATGGGTCACTGCTCCTAAAAATAATCATTCCGAAGCCTCTCCCAGATGAATCAGATAATAACAAAGGTAAGGGTAGCTAGGTGGTGCAATAGGAGATAGAGTGCTGGGCCTGGAGTCAGAGAGACTCCTTTTCCTGAGTTCAAATCTGACCTCAGACACTTGGTGGCTGTGTGACACTGGGCAAGTCACTTAACTTTATTTGCCTCAATTTCTTCATCTGTAAAAAGGGCAGGAGAAAGAAATGGCAAACCACTCTAGAGTCTTTGCCAACAAAACCCCAAATGGGACATTGAAGGTCAGATACAACTGAACAACAATGAAAGAACAGAAGCCGTAAAACATTCCTTTCCATAATCCTGGTGTCCTACTCTACAGCACCTCTGGAAAAAGTGGGCACAAGTTTAAATTAGAATAGTGGCAATGAGGCACAAATGTATGAAATGAAAGCGTGCCCAGGTCATTCACATCTCTGTTCCTGAAGCGCCTGGGAGTCCTTCCTCCCCTTATGAAATCTTCTTTAAGTTTTCCCTTGGGTACAACAGCAGGTTGCTAAGGTGGGGTCTCTCGAGTCCACAGTTGACTCTCTTCTCCACTGCCAGGGGTCATACACCTTGAAACTACTTTTCCTTTGTATATGAGTTTCTATAATGTGTGTCTGTGCCCTCGCTGTTTAAGGAGCTCCAATTCAAGGCCATGGGACTGAGTCTGGGGTACAGAAAATGAGATGAGAACATTCCCTTCCCCTTGCTGCCTGCAGAATGGACACCACAACTCCCTCCAGGTTTTGGACTCTGCAGAGTTAGGAACTCAGCTTTTTGATGACCTTCAGAATCATGGCTAGCTTTCTGCTCAATCAATTGTTGCTCCTTCTCACAATTACACCTTAAAAAGGGATCACAGAAAGTTAATGCACCAAAACATCAGCACTGAAAACATTTTGTGACTGTAGCAACTAATTGGAAAGAGTGAATCACATCGCCCTTCCCTGATCTACTCTCTGGACTTTGTCTAGTCCTCAGAGAATAGTATCCACATCCAAAATGGGATATGAAGTAAGTTTTGGAAAAGTTGTCTTGTTTTAGGTTGTAGAGTTCCTAGAAGACAGTGACCTTTCCTGTTAAACATCTGTGGAAGACCTATCACATGGCTAGGGACAGATGAGTTCCTAATAAGTGCTTTTCAAGGATAAAGTTGACAATGGTGTCTTCAAAACAGCAGTTTTAGATAAATTGATTAAATAAATTGACTAAAACAACCCTCTCCCTAATCAGAACCCATAAGTGATGTTCTCATGACTTATGTTTGTCCTTCATTCTTGAAGAAGACCATGAGACCAGGGAGGTGATACCATGACAAGTCCATAAATTAATTGGATTTGAGTGTGTGTGTGTGTGTGTGGGGGGGGTGCTAATGCTAAGCCACTACCAGCTTCACCTTCTCCTTCAGAGTCATCTGGGTCCAGGGGCCAGATATAATCAGGACAGCTGGAGATGGTCCTGGATGCAAGGCAATCAGGGTTAAATAATTTTGTCCAAGGTCACACAGCTACTGTCAGAGGCTGGATTAGAATTCTTATCCTCCTGAGTTATCCAGTAAGTCTATGCTGTCCTGAGAGACTTATGCCCAAGTCCATCACCATCTCTTTTCCATGCCTTCTCTGGATTCTTTTGCTAAGACAGAAAACTACGAGTTGTCATATGTCCCTGGGAACCCAGGCTGTAAATAGCCCTAGAACTGGGTCTTGGAAACACTATATAGCTCCTAATGCTTGACAAATTGTACCCTGGAAGGGAGAGAGGGCAAGTACCATTTTTACCCCTGTTTTATAGATGAAGGAAAAGTCTCCAAGAGGTTAGGAGATGTGCCCATGGTCATCGGGCTAACAGTGTTAGAGTCGAGAAGTCCAGTTCAGGTCTCCTGACTCTGAGTTCACCATGCTTTCCATTTCCCTCTGAAAACAGCCCCAGCAGCTACCCTCCCTTGATAAGCAGCCTAGGGAGAAGATTTCTCCTAGGAGGCTAGAGGAAGGAATGGAGACAAAAGACAGAGCTGGGAGGAGAGGAAGCCTATGACAGATTACTGGAAAGGCCTGGGTGGACAGATGGAAAAGAGCAAAGGATACTGTTCTTTTATTGGAAAACTCCTTGTGGCTCCCTGAAGCAAGACAGTGGCTCCCTAGGGGCTGTGCTGGGGATTGGTCTCCTTGGTTCTCTTTGCTGGGATGAGTAATATGGACCAGGGCAGAGGGTCTATATCAATCTAGCCCCACAGAAAAATGAATGAAAATTGAATTCCCCAAGGAGAGTGGGGGGGAGCTGTTATCCAGACAGAGATAAATCAAAGGATGCCTCAGAGGCAATAGCAGCAGAATAATTAAGGAAACAGTTTCAAAATGCAAATGCTGGAATAGGGTGGGGTGGGGTGAGCTGGACGGGTAGGGATGGAAGGATGATTAGAGCTGAGAAGGAGATGGGATGAGAAAAGCAGCGAGGGGGATGTATCCGCTGCTTCAGAGATGCGGTGTGGTTTAGCTCTCCCTGGGAACTCTGAGATCCTCCACTCCAGGAAGCTGATCGCTCCTAGAATTTATGGATTTGAACACACGAGTTTTTCCTAGATTGGGTTTCTGGAGATCTGCCCTCAGAATTCGATCTCTAGGCTTCTGGGGACTCTGGTTGGATTCCCAGGTGTGTGATTATTCATTGAAGTCTCCAGAGAGTGTTCGGCAGGGTGCCTGCTATAGAAAAGATGTGATCACTGCCCTCAATGAACTTTCTGGAGTATTAGACCAGTTCACAATGGAGGTCAGCCGTCAGGAAGATTGAAGCAAGAAATTTACACCCACATACACCTCAGTTAAGTCATCAGACAGGCAGAAAGAAGGCAGCTCTTCTTTTCCTTCCACACACACACACACTAAATGCAACACAAGACATGGTTCATAGAAATATTGGCTTGACCAAAGAACTCAATATTACTTTCCACTTCCCTGTTGTTTGCCCCTCCAATGTATAGCTTTACATGCAGTTCTTCTTCCCAAATAAGATCAAAACAGCCTGGAGAATGGGACTTTCCAGTATTCAACATACAGGTACTTGTGAATATTTTGAAATTTTATTTTTGAAAAACCAAAGAAAAAAAATTAAGTTAATGGAACCTTGTGTGATTAGAATGCTTAGTCTAAAAGAACTGGACAGGTGCACCTCCTTCCCTTCTTTGCAGATGTGTGGGACTATGGGTGTGGAATAGTTCTTTAATTAGTTTTGCTAAACCACTCCCCAATCCCACTTTTCTTTTTAAGCCTTCATTATAAGGCATAATTCTTTGGATAAGGCAGAGAGAAGGAGGCAGTATGGAAATGAACTGACATAAAAATAAAATTCTCAATTAAAATAAGATTAAAATAAAATGACATTTTACTTTACACTTTACTTTTACTTTATCCCTACCTTTAGCATCTCCTTTGACGGAAGGTCACTCACCAGATGCCACACCCTACAAGTCTCAATTCAACTCAACATAGATGTAATAAATGCTCTCTCTCTCTCTCTCTCTCTCTCTCTCTCTCTCTCTCTCTCTCTCTCTCTCGTGTGTGTGTGTGTGTGTGTGTGTGTGTGTGTGTGTGTGTGTGTGTGTCTGTGCTGTATCCAGGCAGTAGGCTCATAATGACAAGAAAGGAAAGGAAAGGAAAAAGGAGAGGAAATGAAAGGAAGGAAAAGGAAAGGGAAAAGGAAAGGAGAGGGAAGAGAGGAGAGGAGAGGAGAGAAGTAATCCCTGTCTAAAAAGAATTTACATTTTATTGAGAGAAAACAATTTAGGCACAGATAAATAAATTCCAAATATACATACAAAATACAGGTGTAACCTGGGGTCCTGGGACCTCCTGTGTTTATTTGAACCTCCTTCAAACATGGGGATGAGCCAAACTGCTACTTTTTTCTTGACTCCTGTCCTGTGAAATTTCTGAATAAAGCTTACATCTAGGATTCAAAAATATGAATATTGGGATTCCTAGCTAAGGAACAAGCATTCAGGTAACAACTGTACCTATTGTCTACTGAACAGCTTTTATTCACTCCACAGAAAAAGGAGATTCACCAGAAACCATAAACAAATGTTGATGATAAGGCACTCACATTAGCCTATAAATAGTCATTGCAATTTTCCTCCCTTTTACATGGGTCCCATTTTTCTATAAGGTTCTAAAGTCCCCTATATATAGCACAATTCATTCTTTGTCCTTCCCTTTGAAGGGAATTAAATTTGGGGGTCCATTTGACCTCACCATTCCATTTTTGTTCCTCTCCTACTCTACAGATACTCTATGAGACTTTGGATTTCCCAAGAAGGGAAGCATACTTGGGATAGGCTTATGCTGTCACTCTTTTCCAAAGTGGACAATGGATAATTCACTATTAATTGCAGAATGGAAAGTCTAGGTTCCTTGCTTCCCCTATATGTTGGTTTTGGCTTCCTCACTACTACATTGCCTTCATTGGGAACCATCTACACAATCAGATTCTCTCTAGAAGAGTTATAACATTAAGGAAATTTTCTTTTCCTGGGCAGAGCATCCTTGATCTTTTGCATATGAGGCTAATCATGAGACAATTTCCAAGACAAGGGTTTTCTAAGAAATCTTCCTTTTCTGACTAGAAGGCAACATTTTTCCATCCTGCTATTAACAGTTGTGTGAAGGAGTTGGGGGGGGGGGCGAGGGTGAACCAGCCCTCCTCCCCTTCCTGATCTTTCCAGTACCACATGGAAGTGGACTTGTAAAGAAATCCCAATTCAGAAACACACTGGTCCAGTGGGAATAGCTTTGGTTCCATAGTGAGAGGGAGGATTTCCGTGTGACTATGGACAAATGCTGATTCTCACTTTTCTCTTCCATAAAATTTAAAAGAGGCACCAGCTGATGTCCAAGATCCCTTCAAGTTCTAACTAAATATTATTTTACTAGGCAGTCAATGTCTTTCCACCTGAGTCCTGTGATTTTCTGACCAAAACAAGACATGTCTATAGGTTTCCCTATGCTTGGAATATTCTCACTTTTCACCTTTGCCTACTGTATATATTATTACTCTCTGATACTAGATGCAAATAGGCGAAAGCAGCCAAGTGACACAGTAGATTTAGAACTGAACCTGATGTCAGGAAAGACCTGACTGTGTGACCTGAGAGAGTCTTTTTGCCTCAATTTCCTACCAGAAAAATGGGAATAATAATGGCACCTATCTATCTCCAAAGAGATAAAATAAGGATAAAAGGAAATGATATCTTTAAAACACTTCCCAAAGATTAGAGTACTCTCTAAAGGCTGGTTATTATTAAAGGTGAGAACAATTGTGTCTTCTGAATTTACTGGGGATTGTTTACTTGCTGTAGGTTATGGAATCATTGATGTGAAAGCGTGAAACTTTAGAGATCATTCTAATCTAACTTCCTCCCTCCCCCCCATTTTACAGTTTAGTAAACTGAGGTCCACAGTAGTGAAATGATTTATCTAAGGTCATAGAAGTGGTAAAAAAAATCCCATTTAGCATTCTCAGAATGAGAAAGAATTTAGAAAAAGAAGATCATCATCTCTGTGATTGATTGCATAAAAATAGGGAATTCCTGGTGAGGATCCTCCCTCTACCAAATCACATAGACAAAGGCCAGGCAATTTATAATCTTGCTGCCTGAGACCCAGAAGTTAAATCACTTTGCCCAGGGCTAAACAGCCAGGATGACACAGAAGTCGATTGGAAGTTAAGTTCGTCTCAAGTGGAGGATGGACACAATTGTCTAAACCTGGGAGTCCCATACATTTTTTGGTGTCATGGATCCCTTTGGTAGTCTGGAGAAACTTTTGAACCTCTTCTCAGAATCATATTTTTAAATGAGAAGAATAAAATACATAGAATTCAAAAGGAGACTAATTATATTGAGACCATTATAAAATATTAAAATTAAAAAATTATAGTAAACCAAATTAGATCTTAAGATGCTTAAGATCAAATAGGAAAGGAATAGCATTTATTCACCACTTGCTATGCTGAGCACTGTGCTAAGTACTTTTCATAAATATAATCTCATTTGGTCTTCACAACATTGAGAGTTAGATGCTCTTATGACTTCCATTTTACAGTTGAAGAAACTGTAGGAAGAAGAGATTAAGTTACATGCCTAGGAACACACAGTAAGGGTCTGAACTCAGATCTGAGCTGAGGTCTTCCTGACTCCAGGTTCAGAGCTCTATCCATTTCACCACAGTTGCCTCTGGGAGGTTATATTTGCAAATTGTCTTGTTATTTCTTCCACTTATCTCATCCTCTTTCTTCTCCCCCCCCCACCGACAACCTTTAAGCACACACACACACACACACACACTGATTACAGTACTCCTGATTACAGTACACACCACCACTCCTGATTACAGTAATAATTTTTTGAGTAACTTTTTGCAGATAACTTTGAAATTTTTATATAAGAGGGGTGTTGATAGTTCCAATCATTCCTCCCTCTCTTGTCCCTTCCCATTTCAAGGTGTCATTGCCTTATACTGAATTAGAAAGGAGAGAACATTGAAGTCAGAGTCAGAAGAGTAAACCCAACATAGAGTATCTGATACTGACTGCCTTGGTTAAGTCACTGACCTCTATAAACCTCTGTAAAATGTTCACTAGGTTGTTGTGAGAAAGAAATAATATATGGGAGCCATATAAATGAAAGTTTGTAAGGAAATCAATTTCTATGAATATATATGGAGGTTGGATGTTAATGATCTGCTTATATTGTCCTCTAGCCCTGGATGGGTGTGGATAAATTGGGAGATAAAAATTAATAACCTAGTTCATGTGCTAAGAGAAAGGGTAGGTGTGAAAGGAGATAGACTTTTAATCTCAGAGTTGTCAAACTGGCTTCAATCATTTTCAGTCATTGTCTAATTCTTCATGACCCCATTTGAGCTTTTCTTGGTCAAGATACTGGGGTGGTTTGCCATTTCCTTCACCAACCCATTTTTACAGATGAGGAAACTGGGCAAACAGAGCTAAGTGATTGGTCCAGGGTCACACAGCTAGTAGGTATCTGAGATCAGATTTAAACCCACAAAAATGTGTCTTCCTGACTCAAGACCTGGCTTTCTATCCCTTGAGTCATGAAGTTCCACATTTTCCCCTCTGTATCATTGAAAGATGGGGATAGCAGGTGAAGAGTTAAAAAGAAACCGTTTCATGGAGTAGAACTGGACTTGGAATCTGGAAGACCTAGGTTTGAATTTTGTCCTTAGATTCTTACTAGCTGTGTGACACTGTGCAAGTCACTTGCCAGCTCCCTCACTGGATAAATATGAAGATGATGATGTTTGTCTTTTGTTGGGTGACATCAGGGAGGCGATGTCACGACAAGGACATAAATTGGATTTGAGTGAGGGGGTGCTAGGTCACCAACCTCACTTTCTCCTCCAGAGCCCTCTGGGTCCAGTGGTGAGATATGAATCCAGATGACTGGAGATGTTTTTGGGTGTCAGGCAATCAGGACTAAGGGATTTGCCCAAAGTCACACAGCTAGTTAGTGGCAAGTTGCCTCTGAGGCTTGATTCCAACTCGCATCCTCCTGACTCCAAGGTCAGTACTGTATTCACTGCCCCGGATTTATTTGATGCATATTTGATAAATAGTGTTCTCTGAGGTCACTTCCAGCTCTAAATCTATGGAAATCCCAAGCAGAGCAAAGACTGTAGAAATTAATGTAACAAAAACTGAAAATACAACTAATATTCTTTCTTAAAACTGATAACCACTAGTCAACCATCAGGTCCTTGAGACAATGACATAAGCAAAAGTTGAAGAAGGAATCCTAGACACATAAGAGATGTATATTTTATTTTTTACGTTCAAGTTGGTCCAGGGAAATCATTGAGGCTCTCTCGGAGTTTGAAAATATTGACAGAACCTGTCTGTAGGAGGCGCCATTCAAGTGTTGTCACCCTCCTTGGGAGGAAGACGAAAAAGAGAGCCAAGCTGGGGCATTCTTTGATAGGGAAGGACCAGGGATCAGATATGGTGATAAGTGCCGGTGTATGTTGACTCAGGTGAAATACCAGGTGAGGGGGTTGACCCGGGCAAACTCAGGCAAAATTAGAGGGTGTGGCCGGTTCCTGTCCACGCAGGTGAAGATTTTGCTTAGGGAGAAGGAAATTCATCTTGGATTCAAAAGGTGTTTAACCCCCCTCCCTACATCTCTGCTGCCACCCAGCCTGGAGAGAGGCAGGGGCAGAAGTTCATCATCTCGGACCCAGGGACTTGGTTTTGCTTTCTTAAAAAATGTCAATGGATTTGATTTCCTTTCTCAAGCTTTTCTGCAGTTAACAAATCATTCTGAGTAGGGATCCACAGGCTTCATTAGACTGTCCAAAAGGTTAAGAACCCCTACTTTAAGGGAGTAAAGATTTGGGGGGTCTGGACTGCAAATGAAGTGGGAGTTTCTCGCCTCCCTTTGGAGTTGGTCCCTTGGGGAAGGGACGAGCGGTCTGGATCGGCTTTAAGGGACTCCCCATTTGGACCCTTGGGCCACCGGCATATAGTGGGGCGGGCAGCTCTAGGGGAAAGCGCCGTCCTCCTCTAGCCAGGACTTTAGGGACCGATTCCCGAGCAGGCCAGAGGCTTTGGGGAGTGCTGCGTTCGAATCAAGCCCGGCCGAGTCACAGCGCATTCTACATCGACTGCAGGATACTAGATGAAGTATCTCGGATTATCTGGAAATGCTATTCGAGTAGAATTCATTAGGGCACGTCGCTTTCTCTCCTCTTTACTCTTCGAGGTGGCCTTCGGGAGAATTTGTTTGGAATGGGTTCGTGTCTATAGGAGGGAAATGAAGCTAGGGACCCCCTGCGCTTCGCCCAGGGCCATTTGCCCTTGCCGATTCGGGGGCCGCCTCCGTTCACACGGAGGTCCCTGTCCTGAGCAGGGCCGGCAGCGCCAGAAAGCAGACTCGTTTGCAAGCCCTTGTTCGATTTCCAGTGGACAACGGAAATCCTTGGATGCAAACGGGAAGGCGACGGAGGGATTCGGTCCGGTCCGGAGAAAGGAGGGGGACCGGGCTGGGAAAGGGGGGAGGGTCTGGTGGCCGGCCACCGGCCCCAGCCGCGGGCGGCAGGCCCGGAGCGAGTCACCTTTTAAATCGCGCGAGGGCTGTCTAGGGGGCCCGGGGGGGATGCTCTTCCCACCCGGGCCCCAAGCCCGGGCCCTCGGCACCCTCCGCCGGCTCCCTGGGCCGAGCCGCAGCCAGACCCAGGACGGGGAGGAAGAAGCGGCGAGAGCCCGGGAGAGCTAGGGCTGGGGAGAGGGTCCGGGAGGACAAGCCGGAGAAGAGGCTGAAAGCAATGGGCCAAACTGGTGACTCCGGAGCCAGGCTTCCCAGTGGGCTCATCCCCACGGCTGGGTCTCCCAAGGGGTCCCTTACGGCCCTCGCCTCCTGGCCCCCTCCACCCTCCGCGACCCCAAATCTCCCTCCCCCCAGTCCACCGAGCTCAAAGCCCTCTTCCAGGGCTGAAACACCTGCTGCCGCAGCGGCCCGGGCTGCACCGCCGGTAGAGCGGGGCTTGGGCCGGGACCCCAGGCCGGACCCGGGGGGCGGGCTTCCCGGGGAGCATTCCAGAGGAGCCCTCCGAGGCCCCACCCCTCCGGGGCCGCGAGGCCCCGCCCTAGCCCGGGCCCCGGCTGGGGCCTGCTTTACCTGGGTCCCCTCGGACGCTCCATCCCGGCCTCAGGTTGCCCACATGATGTAAGGGGATTGGCCGAAGGGCGGGGCCTCCCTGCGGAAATCTACGTCACGCCGGCTCCTGCAGTGTGAATGAATCAAAACTGCCTCTAGGGACCGGCCGGGCTGGGGGGGGGGGGAGATGGAGGGAGTGGAGGAGAAGGAGGAGGGGGAGGGAGAGAGGAAGGGGGAAGAAGGAGGGGGGAGGGAAGAAGGAGGAGGGGGAGGGAAAAGAGAGCCAGAGCTGCAGCAACAGCGTCGCCTGAACCCGGGATGCTCACTAACCCGGGAGAGCAGGATCAAAGGGATCGGAAAGAGGCTGAGGGCTGGCAGGGGGCAGGGGGGCAGGACCAGCCCGCAAGTCCTCCCGGAGGGGTGACGAGGCCGGCTGGCGAGTGTGACTTTGCTTATTTCGTTTGGGGTTTATCTTTTTTTTTTCTAAATTTGATATTTCCGAATCGAGTCAGAGAGAAAAGAGTGAGTGAGCGAGGGGAGGGAGATTTCCACAGAAAGCTATTGCCCACCTCTGCCCAAGATGATGCAGAGCTCCACCGTCACCACGGAAGGGTCTGTCAAGGGGCTCCCGGACATCCTCGGTGTACCGATGCAACGTAAGACAACCCCCCTTCCTCCTTTTCTCCCCTCCTTGATTTAATAATAAAGAAAGCTGGCAGCCTCGGAGGCTGCATGGTGCAGGGAGGGGAACCACCAGGCACGGCGAGCAGCGGAGCTTGGGATGGAGGCATTGGGGGGGGGGGGAGCTAAGGCTTGCGGAAGGTTGGGGCAGAACGAGAGAGGGAGGAGTCGGGGGCTGATCGGATGGGGGGAAAGTGGCAGAGAGGGGAAACTGGGCTGCGGGCTCCTTCCCTCGGGCTTTGGGAGTTAGAGGCCAAGCCAAAGGGCTCTGTCCTTGGTCTGAGCTGGGGGGCAGGCGGTGGAAGCCCAGCCAGACCGCAGCTGTCAGAGGCCAGCCCAGAGGGGGCCAGCCCAGAGGGGGCCAGCGGGGGAGACCTGGGGAGGGAGAGCCAGACCAGGCCGAGGGGGAGGGGGAGAAGAGGGCCTTGGCCTTGGGTCTGGCCCCCCTCCCCCAAGAGGCGAGATGCGGAGCTCCTAGTCCCCAGTTTGTGCAACTTCACCCCGACTGGCGAGAAGTTGGAAGACTTCCTTCTTCCCCTCCTCCTAGCGGAACTCCCAAGAGGTTCCCGCGACCCTCTGGGGAGGCTGGGGGCTGTGTCCGAAAAGGGTCCCGGGCGAGGGGGCGGGATGGGAGAGGGCGATCTCTCTCGAGCTGTCTGGCTGCTCTGCCTGCAGCCGGGGAGGCTGGAAACTCCTCAGCGTTAGGGAATCTGTCTGTCACATTCCTGCCCACTGAGGAATGCGGGGGAGGGAGAGTCTGAAGCTCGAAGTGGCGGGCACAGGCAGGCTGGGCAGCCCGGAGCTCCCGGGATCGAGGTCGGAAGGGTCGTGGACACCATCTAGTCCAACCTCCCCGTTTTACGGAAGAAGAAACTGAGGCCCAGCGAGGCGGAGGTTTTGCCCAAGGTCACCCGAGTCCTAAGTGGCCGAGCCACACTTCGGGTCTAGGTCTCCGGACTCTGTCCAGATCTCCTGCTGAACCAAGCTTGGAGAGAGAGGGAAGGACAGACGGACTTGTTCTGAGAGAGCGGATCCGTATATCTGTGTCCGCACTCAGAAGTGGTCACACAATGAGGTTCCCGGGGGGCTGACACGCCGACGTGGAAGTTGCCTGGCCGGCTCGCTGGGGGTCGGGAGCTGGGCGTCCGGCAGAAGCCAACTTCCCTCCCGCACGTTTTGTGGATGCACTAGAAACGTTCTCTAGGTGAGGTTCACACACAGGTCGCTTACATGTCTGTGCAGGGAGACAAATGGCTTCTCTCGCTACAGAACTGTGCTCATGCCCGCGAGATAGCGATTCATCACTGTCGGCGGCTCTCTCGCGGTTTCCTTTAGCTAAGGACCAGCCCTGCCAACCGACCTGTCTACCCGTCTCTCAGGACTTGCACCTGCCACGTGTAACCTCTCTGACTTGGGGGCTGCGCCGAGGAGAGTTAGTTTGTGGGTACACCCTGCCAGTGAGGGCATCTGATCCCCCTCCCTCCCCGGAGTTTTTGAAGAGTAGGGGCTAAAGGATCATGGTGGGGAGAGACAGACAGACAGACAGACAGAGAGAGACACAGAGAGACAGAAACAGAGTCAGAGACAGAGACAGCGAGTCAGAGACAAACACACGAGAGAGAGAGAGAGAGAGAGAGAGAGAGAGAGAGAGGAGACAGCCAGAGAGACAGAGAGAAGAGGAGAGAGAAAAGAGGAGAATGGAGGGAGAGGAAGAGAGAGAGAGAGAGAGAGAGAGAGAGAGAGAGAGAGAGAGAGAGAGAGAGAGAGAGAGAGAGAGAGAGAAATGACTATTCCTTTACCCTATCAAGCAATTATTGGTCTTCCTTCTAGTAGACATCTGCAAGCATCTCTTCTGTCTCACTTTGCTTTTGACTAGAAGTGTATGTGAAGAAATTGTCCTGCTTTTTCTTCTCACTCCCCACTCCCATCTCTCCGCTTCTTTCTTAGTCACCCCCCCCCCCCCAAACCCAAGCATTCCCTGTCCGCTTCTCTCTTTCCAAGTATCTGGAGTTCTGATTCTCTTGATTTCTCGGCTTGAGGATGGGTTTGGGGAGGGGATTGTTTATCCGTTCTGTGATGTAGTATGTTGTCGGCTAAAGTGTGTGTGTTTGTGTGTGTATGGTGTGTGTGTGTGCATGAATGTGTCTAGATTTCTCCTCTTTTCAGACACTCCTAGGTTCCCTCTCAGCCCACAGTCTCGGTCCCAGTTGTAATGGGCTTCTGGCCACCCAAAGCTCCCAGAACGCACTGTGAGGTCCCAGCTCTGACTCCCCGGCTACCTGAAAGGTGGGAAGTCGGGGTGGGTGGGCGGAGGTGGTCAGGAACTAGAGAGAAGGGACTTCTGTCTGCACACTTCGAGGCCCAATACATGTATAGCCCGGAGCTCCGGGGCCAAGCAAGAGTGATCTGCTGTCGGTCAGTCTGTCTTTCTCTTGGTCCACCTGTGCCGCTTTTACTGTTGGTCCTTAATTTCTGGGAGGGAGCCCGGGTTGTTTCCTTTCAGCCCCCCCCCCCCCCCAGTCCCCAGCCCATCCCAAGCTCTCGGGTTTTCCTCTAGTCTTTCATTCCAGTTTTGTGACCCTCAGAAGGGGGGGGGCGACGGGAAGGGGCAAGGAAGACCACGTCCTGTCTAAATGGATGATTTAGGACTTCGAATGTGGGGCTGTCCTTTGTATTGGGGGAATGGCGGGAGGGACCGGAACACATCCCCACACCTCGGTGCCGACAGCTACCGTTTCAGCAGTGTCATCTTACCTTGGGCGGTTGGCGTATTGACCCCTAACCTTCTTTAAATCTTGGTCTGCAGTGAGCCTTTTTACATGGGGTGAAGTTAGGGGAACCTTATTCTCAGCAGGAGAAAAATCGCTGTGGGACAGCGGGGTTCTCAAACCCTAGGAAATAAATGAATCCCAAAAGAAACAACTGGCATCTCCTCTGGCGGTGGACGAGGCGCATCCTCTTAGGTCCGCCGCTGACATTGTCCTGAACTTCCCCTTCCTTCTGCACCCCTAGCCACACATTTGCTTTCCCGTTGGTGGCACCGCTAGCTCGTTGTGAAGGGTGTAAGGTGGGGAGGGGGAAGGGGCGAGTTGTGTTCCATCACGTCTGACAGTTTGCATATAGCCTTAAAACAGCTCCCCATTATTTGAGGGTTTTGGAAGATAAACGAGGATGGATAGGGAAAGGTGAGGGACGTTCCCTCCCAGCACCCAAGGGAGATAGGTTCCTTTTGCCAGATGCAAGGAGGATGATATTTAGGGAACACCAGAGGCTCGGGGTGGGGGTGGAGAGAGAACCAAATTGATACTGAACCTATCAGGGGACTGGAAAGGGCTGGTTAAGCAAGGTTGTTTCCCCAAGAATGAGGAGTTCATCTGTTCTCCTTTTGGAAAAGTTTTTTGAGTTCAGGGAATAATAATGTATTTTCCCCCATCTTTCCCCCATCTCTCTTATTTGTTCATATGTCCCCCCCCCCCCTTTTCTCCTGCCTGAAGTGCAGAGACCTGATCAGTTCTTCAGTGAAGAAAAGAGCCTTCACAAAAGGCCAGTTTCCTGTGCTTGCAAAGCTCGGCATCTTCACAGTCCCCTTGTAGGTTTTGCACAGGGAAAGTGGTCTCAGTTTCCCCCTTTTCCCACTAGCTTTTAGTCCTGGTACTCTTTGCCATCCTCTAGGGTCCCTGCTATCCTCAGCCACTCACCTAAGCTCCAGTCTGTGCTCCCTAACCCCAAGGTAGGACACAATGAGGAGGAGCTCCTCTCCCACGGAACCCAGTGGTTAGATCCGTCCGGTTCCGATTTCAGCATTATGGTTGGGAGCTTATTTTGGGGGAGTGGGTTGGGTGACTAAACATCCGGCTAGCAGCTGAGGTTCCTTTGGGAAAGGTGGCTCTGTTCTCACTATCTCCCCTGCATCCCGTATCTGCACGGTCCAGTAGGTAAACACGTTAGAAATCAACTGGGAGACAGGCAAAGCTCTCTGTGACTTCCTCGGTCCCTGACCTGCCCCACTGTCCCTCATTCCCCGTCACATCCACCCCTAGCGCCTGGACTCGGAGATTATCAGAGGGCCTGAAAAGTTCAGTCGCTGGGCCAGCGTGTCCTTGGGATGAGCAAGATTTTCGGTGGGGCGGATGAACTCCCCTTTCCCCAATTATTCCCACCTGCCTTTTTACTCCCTTAATCTAGGGCTAAACTCCCCCAAGGTCCCAGTTCAACGTCTTTTAATCTTTTAAACAGTGTTTTGTATGAATTGATGTAAGCAGCAAGTTACCTTTGGAGTTTCCATCTAACGTCCTTTTCAGCTCTCTGTCTTTGACTCTTTGATTTGAGGAAACCCACGATCTGCCCATCTCGAAAACAACCTAAATCGAAAGACAAGAGGTTTGCCATTCTTAGGTATGAGACTTTTTGTGCAGCCTTCTTTTGTAGGACCGAAGGTCTGCTTTTTAGAGAAAAAGGACGGCTGGGATCTTGCCTAGAATGATGGAACCCGAAGTTACTCCGACTTGTAGTAACAAAGGATGCGGGAGCGTTTGACTCTCTCTTGTCCGTATGTGGGGGATCGCAGGTTACTTTTCTTTGTGTCTAATTGTTACCCGTCTTCTCCAACACTTATTCACAATGAATTCTTTGTTGCTTGCTGAGAGGATTGTTTGCCCATCCATTTCTGGCTCTGCAAGCTCACACATCCGGGTCCTCTGAGACTGGGGGTCTTTCTTTTGGGGACACGAATGAGCGGGATGTGGAGCTGGCAAGTAAGTCATCCTCTTTTCTCACACTTGGGAAGCAGATAAGCAACATCTTTTCCGTATTCTTACCTCACTAACTTCCCAGGATCCCACTAAAGTTCAGCTCTCTGGTTCTCACCAATACATCCTCATATACCAATATATCCACACAAGTATATTCTTCCTCCCATAGGGCCCCCAAAGTCTACAGAGAATGGAAGGAACATGATTTATCGACTTTCTTCTATCCAATACCACTCTGGAGAGGGGAAACTTGGGTCCTTTCTCTGCTCTTCCAGTTACAACGGAAAATAAAGGGACATAAGAAAGCATATCAAGGGGGGTTCTTTTCAAGGATTTTTCATTTCTGCATTCCGATGCTCCTGTGTGTGTTGGGAAGGGAAGGGGGAGAGGTTGGGGATAATCATAGGGGTGAATGGATGCTCCTTCTGCTATATCTCACTTCGCCTTTTCTTGTTGGAACCTCCTCCCTGCTGCCCAATCTCCTTGGAGAATCGAAGCTGTTCTAAAAATTAACATCATGTGGAAAGCATAAATTTGATTTGATTTTTAATCGGATCTGGGTCGCAGGAGGTGGGGGGGGGGAGGGAAGGATTTCATGGCCTCCTCCACCGAGAAACTATTCTCTGCCCCAGGTCTTTGCATCTTGGCCCCATTTAAGGCAACTCCCCTTCTATCCCTCAAGGGCATTGTTGCTATAAATCTTTGTCTCTTCTCTACCCCCCTTCCCTGAACTGTTGATGAATGGACATCATTTACTATCTCCCCTGAATCATTTCTTATGTGTTTAGAGGGAAAATAGTCTCTAGGGTCTGCCCTTTCTCTTTTCCTTCTTCTGGAGGTTGGGAAGGTGGAGGACTGAAATAGATGTTTGAGTTTCTACCAGATTCCCTTTCTGTGAAAATCAAACCAAACCCTAAACTTATAGGCATCCCTAACCCCCAAATCAAAGAAACTCGAGGGCTGCATCCCTACTTGCCAACCAGGCAAGTTCTGGTATGTATGTATGTATGTGTTGTATGTATGAAGCTCTTTCTAAACCAACCTCTTCCCTCCCCCTTCCTCCGGCCAATATAAAAATGGCTCGAACCACTACCTGGGTCTGTCTGACCTGGAAAATCTAACTGTATTCGCGCCATCCGGGGTCAGGACTTAGATTCTGACTTTTCTGAAGCCTAGGCTTTTGGTCTCCGGGGCGGAATCTTTTCTAGAAACTTAAGCAGCGCCGGCTGGTTCTGGATCGCAGATAACCACAGGCAGAGGGGGAACTCAGGGGTGAGGAGAGCGGTGTACTCAGGGACCTTGGGGGACTGGGAAGGAGTGACCCCGGGTGCCTATAGGAGGACCTGGGACTCTGGCCCTTGAAAATCCTAGCTAGCCGATGCAGCGCAGAGTTGAACGCTTCAAATCTACACGAGTAGATGACCGGGTGGGGTGAGTTGCTTTGGTGGTGTCTGTGGAAGATTCCCGGTTTAGGGAGACTTTTAGCAGCAGGGACCTACAGGCACAGGTGCAGAGTTGATCCCTAGCTTGGCCTCAGTCCTAGTCCGGACTTTGAGGGCGAGGGGGGCCTGCTCAGGAGAAATCTGAAGCTTGCCGGTAACTATCGGGTGAGGCGGTCTGGTGCCCTTTGGCCTCCGAGGCCAAGCCCCCTGCCGCCTCCCGGTGACCCCAGGGACGAAGGTCGATGTTTAGGTGGAGAGTGGAGGAGGCGGGGCAAGGCGTCCTCCGGGGCTGACTGGGTGACTGGACAGTGCGGGGTGAAGAGGAAGAGGAAGCACTTTTCGAGCACTCGGTGCTCTCCCCAGCTCTAATTCGGAGTGGATCTGTCCTTGGTGCTTCCTTACAGCAAGGGGGAGAGTGATGGAGCGCAGATGACCACCGGCCCCCCTCCAGAAATTCTATTGGTACCCTTGTTCCCAAATTCCGCAGCGGGGCTGGGGGCGGCCCTGGGAGTGGGGCGCGGGGTAAAGAGGTGAGGGATGCGTTAACAAAATCTCGAATGTTGTGGTTCCTCCTTCCCTCTCTCCTCAACGACGCTGAAAAAAGACTTAGCGCTTTGGAGAGACTTTATCGCTGTGTTGTGGATACTGCCAGCAGGGGCACAGGTTGCAGGTGACGGGCAGACGGGCCAAGTGTCTTCCCCGCGCCCACCGCATCCCTGTCCCTCCGAGCCCCCCCCCCCCAGGCAATGAGGATATTTCACTCCAGACCATCAATTGCTCTCACCTGCAACCCCCCAGTCCCCCATCTCCAACCTCCGCCGAGGCTCCCCAGATCGAGGACAAACCGAAACCTGGCCCGCGACGGTAGTGGCTCGGGCATTCCCAGCCTTGGAAGCGTTTACAGGGGGTTCCCTCCCTCCGCTCCCGTCCACCCCCGTGTCCCCCCGTCTCTTCCCTAGCAGACCCAAGAGGCGAGTCAGTCTGGTTCTCTAGAGCCAACTGCACTCTATGCCATCATCATCGTATTGACTAACCGCTCCATTAAACGGTGGTTATGCGATTATCGTCGTTATTATTCAGACCTTCCCGGGAGAGCGAATAACGGGGCCGTTTTAGGACAGAATGAGACAAGGTCCCTATCCAGGGTGCTGATGAGGGAAATTAGACAGGCAGCACATAAAGGTGGGCTAGGGAAAGAAACGACACAATGCGGGTCGTTTTGTCCACGGAAGATGGCTGGAGTAACGATATTAAGCTTAATATGTGAACTTTATTCTGACGCAATGATCCATTGACTCTCTCCAGGACGGGAGAATCGTAAAGAGGCTGGGACAGCTTTCTAAAAGGGTCTAAATGGGGAGACTCGCCAGAAAGGAGAGGAATGACTTAGCAGAGCTCAGCAGGCTACTCCTAGAAGCAATGAGGAAGGCTATAAAGAAAAGCACACCAGAGATGAGGAGGGCTACTCTTGAAAGCCTCAAAAATCAAGGAAGATGGGATGGAAACACTAGGAAATATAGGACTAGAGCAAGACACCAATCCTAAAGGCATTTGAATTCTGAATTCTTTCTAAAGTACTGCAAAAACATCCGGTCAATTCAGCCCCCCCCACCCCCAATCCAGTCAATGCTGGAGTTAAAAAAAAAAAATCCCAAGCTGTTGTTTTGCCACCGTGAAGATGGTGATGGCAAAGCAACTACTCGTCTAGATCTTTTCTATTTTGAACCAACTTGAACCAAACTGCCTGTATTTTTTCTTGTCTTCAACCTTATTTGACCCACAGGGTGTTAAGTATCAAAATATCTTTGCTACCTTCCCTATTTGTAACACATTTCTATGCTAATCATTGTCTGATGATCGTTTAGCATCCATGATAACTAAAGGGTTCTTCTTTTGATGCAAGGAACAGAAACAGGAGAAATGAAAATTCAAAGTTAAATAACCTTTTTAAAAAAATTAAGGAAATCTTTAGAGGCTTCTGATGGGGAGAATGGACAACTGAGCCATCAAAGCCACCTTGTGCGAATTGTAGCATGCTGGGGGGGGGGTGCTGGAACAAGAAGGGCAGGTTATTATCTATTTCCTTTCATTGCTGAGAATTTCTCAGTATCCAGACTGGCAGGTGACTAGGAATCCCTCAAGTTGAAATGGATGGTCTCCTTTTTGTATCTAACATTTGAAAGCCCTTCATTTTCCCCTCCACCATCCTGGCTTAAAATGTTTTGCAGATTCCAGCACCTGAGAGGTGCTGACCGAACTGGATTAGGAGACTGTGTCAGACTTTCAGAAAATTCTAGAATGTACTTGTATTAGAATGAGTCAGTGTTCTCATTACAATAAAAGATTCATTCTCTCCCTGCCTCCTTTGAGGCATAAAAACAACCAAAAATGTGCACACGGACTTTCTTGGACTAAAACTTCTGGATTTAGTAAATGAAGATATGAGCAGACTTCAATTTATGTAGCATGAATGTCTTCAGTATATTAAAATTTGCACTTTGTCATTTTCAGTCTATGAAATCTCTGCTAGGAAGGAAAATTGGTTTGTTCTTAAATTTTTTTTTCATTCTAATAGGATTTCATTATGGGTGACCATGTATGTGAGGATGCTTTATGAGTTTCCTAGACTATATAATATACTCTTTAGATTTTGCTTTTAGAAGCCTTGAGAATAAGGACAGGTGATTGGTTAATGCCATCAGTATCCTCCTTGGAGAGAGAAACTCCTTGAAGGTTATTGTTTTTAATACTGGGAATAGCTAAAAAGATACTCAAATTTAAAGTTGTGCTTTCACTTCAGCACATTTATAAGT
Source organism: Macrotis lagotis (assembly GCF_037893015.1). Classification (NCBI taxonomy): domain Eukaryota; kingdom Metazoa; phylum Chordata; class Mammalia; order Peramelemorphia; family Peramelidae; genus Macrotis; species Macrotis lagotis. Next base: position 74,627,063 of record NC_133659.1, read on the forward strand.
GCCCTGATCAGACTAGAAATGCAAAAAGATATTTTATGAAATGTTCTTTTAGGAGGGGGAGGGGATGGAGATGCATTGACTGGTCAATAATGAAATTGATTGCAGATTGCCTATTGAAATTGAAAAATGCTCTTTGAGCTAACTACACTAGAGATTGGGTTTATGAAGTGATTCTAACTCTCTAGTTATTTTTGGTATATTTTTGTTCAAATCTCTTTCTTTTGTTGCTTAGTCACTATAGATCCATAAAGTCCGGTTCAATTTAATCTTGACTTGAGGGAATTCTAAGGGAATTGGTTTTGAAGATAAACTAAGAGAGACTTTGCCACTTGCCACCATCTTAACTAAAAGTTTTATCTTTGTGAGGTACAGATAGACAAATATGTGGATTATTACTTTAGAAATTGAAGATAGAAAAATAGACTGAAGTCCAAGGTTGACAACTAGGAAAGAACAGGGGAAATTTAAAAAGCTCCTTTCCCTGAAGAGGTGGAAGTTTCTAGATGAGGAATACTGCATGGATTGTCATTTTATGTTCAAATATTGATTAGTTTAGTTCAACTACTTTTTTTCCCTCTTTATGTTTAAATCTCTTGTTGTAAGGGATGATTTGAAGGTTGAGAAAAAGAGGAAAATAAATGTAATATAAAAACAAAAGACATTTAAAAATAAAAATATCAAAAATTAACTTTAGTAATTAATATTGTGTAGTATTAGTAGAGCAGAAATTGAGAATTGTCCCAAAGCATTTGAAGAGCTACGTTTTAGTTTCATTTAATGTGATTTTTATTTGTTTTTACTGAGAACATCCATGTTCCACTGGAGAATATTGATACAATATTTTAAAAATGGACCTTTGGAGAGATAACTCACACAATGAATTTTTATGGCCAGGGAAACCCTTTTAAGTCATAATCCAACTATCATATTAAAGAAACTCTTTTGAGGCATGCCTCTGAATTTGATATTTTCAAAAGTGTTTTTTCCAAAGCAGTACAAACCACTGTATGGTCAACAGAGATCAACATTAGAAAGAGTGATGGTATGAAGAAATATAGCAGAAAGAGAGTGCAGGGGTTTGTACTAGATGGTGGTTGACCATGATAAAAGAAGACAACACATTGTTTGTTTTTTCCCCTGTAGTCATTGTTTCCAAGAAAAAAAAAGTACCGAAATTAGGCAACATATTGTGTATATAAAATAAAATATTCTGCTCTTAAAAATAAATGTATGCCAATTTTGGGTTGAAATGATTTTTTACTTTATTATTCTTCCAGGAAATGGTATCTTGCCCTTTCTGAAACAAGACAATCAGCTTATTATGAGCCAATGGAAAAGTTTTGTTACTGCTTCTTCAAGACAGACTACCTTAAAATGGGCAGGGGGGTGGCAAGGAAGGAAGAGTATGAGATGGAGAGGAGAGAAAACCAAATTCTGGATATTGGAGAATAAGTAATATCGCTGATAGGGGAACACATGTATCAACTCCTTTTAAACATGGTTTCTTATGTGAAGTGAAATGCACCTTAAAGGAATGCAGAAACTGTAGTGATTTGTGACCATTACTTATCCCAAATACACAGAAAATATTTAAAGCAAGGAAGTTTAGTGGTATTAGGAAACATTATATGTGTCTAATTGGTGATGAGAGGCTGCAACACAGAATTTGAAAACTGAATTTTTGAAATTCCTGTCCCTTAATGGAAATAAAAGTATATAATTTGAGATAATTGTAATGACAAAATTTTGTTTTGTTTTTGTTCCCTCCCCCACCTCCCCCCCACCAAACTTTAAGTCATCTTACGGCCAGATGTATCCTGGTCACTTTTCATCTTAGAATATAATTCTCATTGTGAATGTTGCAGAATATCCTCATTCACAGGATGATAACCTACCCAGAAATATCCTCTGGGAGGTCATAGATACAGTTTAGAATTCATTCCATTCTCTCTCCCCACCCCAACATGAATCTATGTATTTACCACCAATAATATTTTCCTCACCTGCTTCTTGAAATCACAAATTTTATTTTCCCCTATTTCTCAGTGGACTAAAACAATGATTTCTTTCTTTCTTTGTATGAAATAGACACTGAAATTTAAGAAAAAATAAAAATAAAGATTTTCCTTATGAACATAAAAAAAGAGTAAAGGGGAATGAGAATTTTATTCTTGTGTGTACATTTCCAAATACACTTCAAAAGGGTCTGTGAAGTTTCTCCTTATATTTAGTGGCAAGGTAAAAGGATCAGCTTTACCTAGGCAGATACTACCAAGATTTAACTAAGGTTGATCAGACAAAGGAACACTTATTTCTGTAGAATTAAATTGAAGTGAATTATCAGGAAGTGACCAATAATGAATTGTATCGCTAAGGTAGAGAACAATGCTTCCAAGATGCTTTTACAAGGAAAGTAGACATAGGGGACTTCTCAGGTATGTGTTCAGAGTCTTATAGTCACTGAAATTTAAGGAAAAAAATGTAGAATTTTCCTTTTGTGCATAAAAAGAATAAGCGTTCTCTTGGGGACAAGAAAGGAATGTGGTAAGAAAGAACACAGAGCAATTGGAAGGTATTTAAAGTCTTGGTTGTGCCACTAACTACCTTGGTGAACCTTAAACCTCTTAACTCCTATGCCTCAGTTTTTTCTTCTGTCAACAAGAATATTATCTGCCTCACTGGGGTTGTCAAAAGGATAAAATGAGATTGAGGAAGGGAAAAACATGTGGAGTGAGTTAAAAGATGTAAACAAAGAGAAGGTAGTATGGGACATAATGATTATTATTCTGTTTTTTTTTCCCTGAGTGGAAAACAAAGAAATAAACTAATGCTCCTCAGTTTTGATGAAGGCAGAATCTTGAGGTATTTGGTTATGCTTTGATGAGGGAGGATCTGAGTTTGGCAGATAGAAGGGGGACAGCTTGTCCACTTGTTCAGGGATTAGGCATTTATGGAGAATTATTGGTATAATGTTGAGTATTTAGAATTGTAAGATTTTTTTCCCCTTAAATAAGGGATCCACATTATAAGAGACTACCCCACTAAGATAGAATATTCTCCCTTAATTTAATTTAGTGGAATTCATCATAATTTTTGAATTCAACATTTGCTGAATGCCTAATATTTATAGAACATTGTTTTTAAGTATCAGAAACAGACAAAATTTAGATAAAATAGGGTCCCCGTCCTCATGGGGTTTACAGTTTATAGGATATATCATATTCAAATAATTAAAGCACACAGTACTATTGTATAAGGGCATAAGAAGGAATAAACAAGAGAAGATCTATTTGAGATTCAGGCAGAAAAGGTCCCTTTCAGTGAAGGCTTCATTGAGGTGGTAGCATTTGATTTGAACTTTAAAGTAAGGGATAGTAGAAGTCCCTAGATGCTGAGATGGCAGCATGCAAGGCTTATCTGACAATTGTGAAAACAGTACAGGTTGGCTTCAGGATAGAATGTACATGGGACTTAGCATAAAGATTGGAAAAGTAGGGTGGAAAAGCAGGGCTTATATAGGGTTTTGAATGCCAGGCAAAAGAATCTGAGTCTTGCTTCATAGGCAAGAGGGAGCCATTGAAGAATTTTGAGCAGAAGTGTGACACGACCAAATCTATGAAAGGGGGGCAGCCTGACTCTCAGAGGCTGTGGTTGTTGCTTTTGTTTGTCCTTTGTTCTTAAAGAAGATCATGTTATCATGGAGATGATGCCATGATATGCAAGTGAATTGGCTGTACCTGAGCGGGGCTGTGCAAAATCCCCAGCCTCACTTGCACCTCTGGAGCTAGCTGGGACTAGTGGACAGATATGAATCAGGACTATGAAGGAAGGGTTTGAGGGGGTGGAAATGGTACCATCTGGTAAGAGGCTTTGACAATAGTTCAGGCTGGTGAAAATAAGAGCTTCTCCAGAGTAATGGGAGCAGGGATTGAGAAGAAAGATGAACCTGAAAGGTGTTGCAAATGTGGTAGGTGAGGGAGAGTCAAAGACAACCCTAACTTTCCAAAATGGGAGATGAGATGGAAAGGAAAGAAGAAAACAAATATTTTTTAAGTATCTCCTATGTGCAAAGTCACAGTGATAGTTTGAGTTCCCTTTACAGACCTAAGGTCACTTTAGGGGTTCAAAAATTTATTTTGTATAACCTGGTTTGCTCACAAAAATAAGACATTTAGAGATGTGAAAGCCTGAAATAAACTGAAAAAATCAAAGAGAAAAGAATAAAATAAAGATAGATACATTTATTCAGGCAGTTAGGTGGCACCATGGATAGAGTACTGGTTCTGACCTGAGTTTAAATAAAGTTTGAGATGTTTACTAGCTGTGTGACACTGGGCAAGTCATGTAATCCTGTTTGCCTCAGTTTCCTCATCTGTAAAATGAACTGGAGAAGGAAATGGCAAACTACTCCAGTATCTTTGCTAAGAAAATCCTAAATGGGGAACACAAAGAGTCAGAAATAACTTAACAACAACACATATGCACAGATATAATGTATATATTATTAATATGATATATAAATACATATATATGAATATATATATATATATAATATTGCTAATAATAAACCCCCAAAAAAGTTCTCTGGAGAAAAGCATGTTCTTTCCCCAAATTTTTCTGTTTCCTCCCTTGTACTATTCCCCAACTTCATCTCTTCAGGATTTCAATATATTTCCCTCTGAAATGGCCTTTAATAGACTGATTGAGACCTTACTGCCTCTTTGGAACGTATATCATAATTAGAAGGAGGGAACCTTCTCCTTGAGTGATTCACAATGCCAATCCATACTGACGGAGGCTGGTGGCCTTTTGGACATTATGTTTGGTAAAACATGGAATTTTATATCTGTTTCTAGAGAGAACAATCCATAGGATATTCAAAAGGTTTTCATCACTGCCCAGCTTTTAAAAGTCATTATTAATTTAAGTAAAATGACCAGCACCCCACATCCCAATAATTAAATAGGCCATCCAGGTGCTTCATAGAGAGTCCCACAGGGCTGCTTATGCTATCCAACCTCCTCTAATCCAATTTGATCTAACAAGCATTTATTAAGAGCCTAATATGTGCAAGGTAGCATGGCCTAGTAGAGAGCCAGTCAGGAAGATTAGGTTTAAGCTCACACTTGCATTGGCTCTATTACTCTAGGCAAGGCAATTTAATTTCTTGAGGCATCTGTCTAAGGTCCTGAATTGCAGAACCAATGCCATAATGTTTCAGTAAAAGGGAATCTTCCTCTGGGGGTTCCTACCATCGATGACATTGTAACTCCAATAAGAAGCAGAGGAAGTTAAGTGACATCAAAGATAGAGCTGGGAACCATAGACAAGAAGACCTGATTTCAAATTCGGCTCCTGTGACCCTGGACAAGTCACTTAATTTCTGTCTGCCTTAGTTCTTCAACTGTAAATTGAAAATAATAATAGCACCTACTTTTTGGGTTGGTGGTAAGGGTTGAATGAGATAATATTTGTAAAAAAATTTGTAAAAATGTGCTTAGGACAGAGTTTGGCCCATAGTAGCACTCAATGAATATGTTACCTTCCCTTCCATCCATACTGGGAGCTTTGGATATAAAGACAAAATGGAAAACACTTCCTGTCTTCAAGGATCATATATCTCCTAGAGAGATGTGACATGGAAAAATTTAGGAAAGGATAGTCTTCCTATAGATGATGACCCCTGACTTGAGTCTTAAAGGAAGCTAAGGGTTCTAACAGTCAGGCAGGAGAACAGAGGCCATTCTAGGCCCTAGAGAACAGTCCTACAAAGACCTACTTTCCTTTGCTCTACTGTCATTGTGAGGTACCAAAGGTCAAGTGGATCAAGAAAAGCAGGAAAGGTTATGGGAAGCCATCAGTGATTCAGTTCACCCTCCTGGACTATACATTGCAAAATAGAGATGATTTCTAATTGGACAATCTCTACACCCATGAAATAATGAGTCCATTATGAAAAAAAAAGCCAAACAAAAAATAATACATGTGTTACTGACTGGGATTTGGTAATATTCTTGTCACATAGAAATTGCATAATATTTATGGTGATGGGCCTTCATTTGAGCCCTGTCCAGTTCAAAGCTATGCCCATTAAAAAATAAGAAATTCATTATAGGTCTACAATTAAGGACTGTGTTCTGCATTGAGAATTTAACGGATTATATAATACAATAAATGATCACATAACTAGGGTTTTACCTCCAGAAGCATATAAAGGCTTGACAAGTTATATCAGTTGCCTACACAGATATACATAGCAAGGGTAGATGAAAGAGGCAGGCTGGGGTAGCAGTTAGAGCATAATTCAGACCTTAGATCCAGGATTGCTGTATAATCCTGGGCAATCACAACTTCTCTTGGTTTCAGTTTCCTCATCTGTAAAGTGATGGGCCGTCCCATCTCTTCTAGCTCCAAAGCTGATGTGAAAATTTCCCCCCTGATTCTTAACCATGGGATGGAGGAGAATGAGTGGATGGGGTTTGATCTGCTGAGCTTTCCCAAGGCAGCTTGAGTCTTAGCTCCTGCACCTAGAGAATTTTCTGCTTCAAAACCTAGCCTTCTGAGTTTTTAGAGACCTGTAGATGGACAGCAAGCAAAATAACATTAAGGGAAAGACAATCTGGAACTGGTCTGTTGGTAGCATTGACTTGCCCTGAGGCAATGTTGTCCCCTTGGCACAGTAAATGTGACATCGCCTCATTTGCTTTGCCAACAGGAGGAATCTAGCACTAGGTCCTCCATCTTTTTCATCTGCAGATCACTTCAGGGAGAGTAAAAGGTCCCTTAGATCACTTAAACTACAGGTTCACAATACTGTTGAGTGCCATGGGAACCAGATCAAAATGTAATTGGGAAATATTTAACAAAAGAAATAAAAATAGTTTTATTGATAATTTTACCTTTTAAAACTAAGTCCATTTGCAGCTCCCAGGAATCCTTATGTAGGTACCTGTTTCTATTTGAATTTGACACGACAGACTTAAACCATTTGACCTGCTTCTTGCTTTGAAGAAATTATGCATTCTAAATGGAGTCCCTGAAATCTTAGTGCAGAAAGCTTAAGACTCTGAGGACATCTTGGGGCTATAAAGTGTTTTGCTTTTTTTTTGATTTGCCATGTCATTGGTGGTGGGCATTCCCAGTGAGACAACTCCCTCCAATGGTGCAGGTTGGCACCTGCTCTGCAGTCTATCATCTCAAGGAGCTGCCTGAAGAACAGAGTAGTTATGGGAGTTGCTAAGAATCCCACAGCTAGTCTATATGTATATGTGGGGTAGGAGTGGCTCAAACTCAGGTCTTCTTGATTCCAAGGCCAGCTCTCTATCTCAGATACCAGACTGTTTCTCAGTAGTTTTCAGGTTTACAAAGTTCCTTTTCTACAACAGCATTGTGATGTCAATAATGAAACAACCAGTAGTGTCTTGACCCACTGCATTGATCCAACAAGTATTTAAGGTGTGCTATATGTTAGGCATAGTGCTGAGAACTGGGATAAAACAAAAAAAATTCCCTTTTCTCAAAGGTTAACCTTCTATATGGGGTTGGGGGTAAGGTAATGGTGCAATGGAGAGTGCCAGACATCTTCCTGTGTTCAAATCTGACCTCAGACACTTACTAGTTGTGTGATCCTAGGCATGCCACTTCACCCTATTTGCTTTGGTTTCCTCACTGATAAAAGGAGCTGGTGAAGGAAATGGCAAACCATTGCATTATCTTTGCCAAGAAAACCCCAAATGAGGTCACAAAGAGTCAAAAATGATTGAAAAATGACTAAAAAACCAGGAACAAGTACAATATCTAGATTGATAGGGTAGATGATAGATAGAGGGATGGACAGATGGATGGAAATACATATATATAATATATATGTATATATAAAACACATACATATAAATGTCATCATTTAAGGAGAGATCACAAACATCTAAGGAGATCAGAAAAAAATTCCCATAGGAAAATAATGACTTCTCCCTAAATAATGCACTTTTAAAATTTCATTTCAAATCTTTAGTGGGAAATATAGTTTCCTCCAATGAGGGATTGTTTTGACCATTTGTATCATAGCCTAGCACAATCCTTATTAACTAAGCTTGTTGATGAATAGATTTACTGATTAAAATATGCTTTAAAAAGCCCTCACCCAAACACACATTTGGTTTAAACTTGTATTTTGGATCACTCTAAGAATGACTTGCAGGGCTAGGGGTGAGATCTAAAGACCTATTTTGAGAACCACTGATTCCAGCAAACCATCCTGGGAGGGACCATCCCCCTTCTCCATCTGGATAGAGCCACAGCTTGTCTGCTTTTGTGTCTCTCCCTTAATGTTATGTTGCTCTCCATGTACAGGCCTCTAAAAACTCCCCCGACGGGAACATTCTCTGCATACATTAGCACTAATGTATTCTCTCTTGAATACTCATCATATTAAGACTCCTGGTAGATACCTTCCTTGAAATAAATTTTATGTGCATACATCCTAGGTACTAACCTCCATGCATTTGTATATGCGAAAAGGAATATCACTAAATCTTTCCCTTGGAGAAGCAACAAAATAGCAACAATTATATATGTATATATGCTAGATTCTAGTATTCCCTTGTCAGAAAGTTATGTTGGGAGAGTGGCCCTGTTCCCCTGGTGAACCAGGGTGGGTAATTAACTCTTCCAGGGCGCCCAGGGGCCATTTAGAAAATTACCCTTTCCAGGGCATTCAGGGATGCCCCGAAAGAGTTAATTCATCTTTCTGGGGGAAGGGCTGTGCTCATAGGAAGACTTTTTGTTACCCCCATCTCATCCACAGGTTCAAGCTTATTATGGATATCAAGTCAGCTTTTGCACTTCTGCTCCAGCAGATTCTAATGTCTCTAGTGTATGCATCTGGCTGTCTGGGTGGGGGTGGGGTGGTGATGGTGGGAGAAGGTTTCAAGCGCTATAGGAGTATCTACTTCTTCTGTTAAAGTGCCCCTGTAGGAAAGTTAAGAAAATATATTTCCCTCCCATCTTTGTAGAAATGGAGGACTATGGATCTGGTCTATTTGCATATGTTACTTTTCACAGGTTTTGCTGAGTTCTTTCATTTCTCTTTTTTATTTTATGATGATAGTTTGCAAAGCAGGGAGAAATGGAGGGGGATGCTTAGAAATGAGGAAGGTGTGAAAGCAGAAGAGTTTTTAAAAATTAGATTTCTCAGGAAAAAATACACATGCATGTAAGAATATGTGCATTCAATATCTGTATGTGTATATATATATATATATATATATATATATATATATATATAGGCATTGTGTGTGTATCTGTTTAATATCATGGAGGAACTCTGTGTTCTGCTTGAGATTTCAGGACTAGAGATACTATTAGCAGATTTGGAAAGCAAAATGCCTAAGAGGTCTTCAGATAATAGAAGATTAAAGCTGGAAGGTGTCAGAGATCATTTAGTCTAGCCATGTTATTTGGCCCTTATTGGGCTCCTTCAACTTTTTTCTCTTCAAACCTTGTTTCCCCTCCCCCACCCCCCAAAAGCAGGGTTCCACAACTGGGCATACTCTTATTGTGACCTTGGTTCACCATGAGCCTGTTGCCCACAATACCTATTTCTGTTGCTGTACCCACTCAGAACACCACTGCCAAAACAATCTCTCTCTCTCTCTCTCTCTCTCTCTCTCTCTCTCTCTCTCTCTCTCTTTTTCTTTCAGTCAGTCTCTCTCTCTCTCTCTCTCTCTCTCTCTCTCTCTCTCTCTCTCTCTCTCCCTCTCTCTCCCTCTGTCTCCCCCTACCCCAACCTACTCCTCTCATCTCTCTCATTTTTCACTAGAAGTCCCTAGAGCTCAGCTCTCTGATTCCTATTACTGGTATCTTGCTTCTACTACTCATGCCGAGTTGGATTCCTTGCTATTCTGGCCAGATCCCTAAAACTATCATATTAACTATATTTGGATTTTAATCAAAATAGGGATTTAAAAGAACAAAGGGAAGATTTAAAAAGAACAGATGTTTTCAAAGTTAACCTTTTTCCTTCCAGGCAAACATACAGGTGACCAGTCTTCTTAGCTGCTCCTCCTTCAGCTGACCAACCCCCCTTTTTTCTACATCTTTTCTCCATAGTTAACTAATTTAATTCTGTGTGACCTGGATCCTGGATCAAACACTCAGTATTCCAGTTCCACTGGAAATACTTCCAGTGAAATATTTTATTTGGAAAAAATACCAAGACATAGGGTTAGAGGGCTTAGAATTATGTTCTTCTAGAATCTTCTTCCTGACCATCTGTGGGAGTTCTGGTCTTGGAAAGCACATCTCTGAGTCTTCCTTTGAGTTTTAGGATATAAGGACATTTAAATCATCTCCTTTATCCTCTGTCTAAGGACTCTGAGTTCATTTGAGGCTTTTTTTTCCTTTATTCACATATCAAAATGTACATTCCTCAAAGACTCAAGTACTGCATCCTCCATTAAGCCTTCACATATCATGTTAGCCCACAGCATAATCAAAGCTTTAACTAGGGCTAAGTGATCAGGATTTTGTACTAGGACATAAATATTTAGGCAGTGCTGTAGCACCTGCAATCCTTTGGCAGTACAGAAACAATCGAGCTTAGAACTTAGCAAGAATAATGAATTAAAAAAGAAGCATGAGTTTCCTTCCCCAGTAGCCACAACACTTTTATGTTGTTTGTTCTTTCCCATTGTGATCTCCCCACTAAGTGTCCTTGAGGTATCCCTGTATCTATGTCACCACTTTCTCATTTTAACTGGATTCATTTTAGCCTACGTATTGTGCCTTATATTCAGTACTCCATTTCCCATCGCTATATCTTTGCACTAGCTGTCCCTCAAGTCTAGAGCATCCTCACTCCTTAGTGTCTTGTCTTGGTTTTTCTGGTTTCCTTCAAGATTCAGTTCAAGTGCCATCATCTTCAACAAACCTTTACTGGTCTCCTGGGCTTCTTGTGCCTTCTTTCCTAAGGTTGTCTTCCATTTGCAATGCATGTATATAACTTATGATGTATATGGGATCACCCTCATTAGAATGTAAGAAGATAGGGACTATTTTTCTTTTTCTCTGTATACTCAGTATAAAGCCATTACCTGATAAATAGTAAGTAGTAAGTACCTTCTAAATGCTTTTGGAGTGGTTGATCCTGTACAAAAAATGACCAGTTATGACTGACTAGAATGTAAAGAATATTGGCTGGTTAGTCTTGGCTTGGTCAAGTGATCTTAATTCAACCTTTGTTTCCCAGAGTCCTAGAGCTGAAAAGAACTTCTGAGGCCATGGAGTTAAACCTCCACCCCACCCCACCCCTCAACACCATGTTGAGGGGAGTGGTCTTCTTGAAAGATCTCATACTGAGGCTGGTTCTCAGATGATGGGCCATCAACAAGACTTGCCAGAGTGGTCAGACCTGAAAGAGTTTGCAGGCATAATGTCTTCTGAGACCCCACATCCATAGCTGAGACAGGATGAGACATTGAACTAATACTAAGGGATTGTTCTGTTGATTAATATAATGGGGGCAATAAGAATGTGTTTCATATGAGGGTTAAGGTGAACTTTAAGGCTTTCACTGGTATCATGGAGTCATGTGACAGAGGCAGTCAAAATGAGTAAAGCTTTAAAATGAATTCATAGGAGTCAAAGGCCCATAGAAGCAATTAGTTCTATCAAGACCTAGTATCCAGTAGGTGCTTCATACACATTTAGTGAATTGAATTAGGTCCTGGCTGTGTTAGGGGGAATATTGTCAGTTGGCAAATCTTTTATCTTTGTCGGGTTGACTTTCAGATCTGATGACTTTCTTATGGGGACACAGGAATAAGAGAATGGAAGTGTCAGTGATTTTTCTTCCTTTTTTCCCTCACAACCATTGAAAGCTGATTATTTTTGTATGATACCAGCCAAATTCAGTAGCTTGTTATTCTTGAATCAGAAAACATATCTAGATAAGCTTGCAGAAAGACAGACCTTGAATTAGGGGCAATGGCAAAGAGAACCATGATGTTTTTTTTCCTCTACTCAAGGGCTCCAGAGATACCAAAACCTTCTCCTAGATATATGTCCCATAGAAAACATCCCTTTTTTTGTTTAGGTTTTTGCAAGGCAAACGGGGTTAAGTGGCTTGCCCAAGGCCACACAGCTAGGTAATTATTAAGTATCTGAGACCAGATTTGAACCCAGGTACACCTGACTCCAGGGCTGGTGCTTTATCCACTACACCACCTAGCTGCCCCCAAACATCCCTTTTCTTTATTGTTCATATAGCTTTTGCTATGACCCTAATTTGGCTTCTGTCATTTTAGGACATGGTAATCTATTGCAGGGAATAATTCTGGCTAATGATGGAAATGATAGGCAAGTAAGGTGGAATACATACATACATACATATATATATGTATATATATATATATGGAGAGAGAGATATGGATAGATAGATAGATAGATAGATAGATAGATAGATAGATAGATAGTCAATCAGTCTTGGGACTTCTTGAACACACTGTCAAATACCAACCAGGAATTGTACAATAAGGGGAAAATTCAGTTGAACTTTGTGGGTGGAGGGAAACACATCTTGTAAGGAACAGTTAATTGTATGGGCAGAGAGGCAGTGCACACACTAGAGAATCTAACCTGAGCCCATGAAATAATGCATCATCTTTGATCCCCAACAGACCAAGAAGACCAAAAGCGGAGGAGTTAGGGTTGTAGGGGAGAGCTGGGGAAAGCCCTGGGGAAGGAATGTGCTGCTGATAGAACCTTTGTGGGGAGAATGACCTGGACACAAATAAAGGACCTAGTATGATTATTCCACATCACACAGAATCACTGAATTTAGAGAGATGGTGGATCAGAGGAACACACCAGAGAAAAACCATGTGCCCACCCTGACCCCTACCCCACTCCTTCCATCCTTTCTAGCTTCCCTGTCATATTCCCTGTCTACTTCATTGTAATGAAAATGCACAAACTATATAAATATTCCCTGTAGCATAATATGGGACATTTTCATTGCTACCTTAGTTCTCTCCCTAGAAGAGCAGAGTAGAATAGAACCCAAAGTCAGACAAGTGTTGTTTGGCTGCTGAGTGGTCATTGCAAATGGTGCCATCTACAAAGCTGACACTGCTCTTTATTCTCTCTCTCCTCCTCTCTGCCACCTCCTGCCTCCTCAGAGATCCCTCAGTGTGCCGGCTGCAATCAGCACATCTTGGACAAGTTCATCCTCAAAGTCTTAGACAGGCATTGGCACGGCTCCTGTCTTAAGTGTGCAGACTGCCAGATGCAGTTGGCTGACAGGTGCTTCTCCAGAGCGGGGAGTGTCTACTGCAAGGAAGACTTCTTCAAGTAAGTCAAAAATGAAATACAAAACCAGTATCTCTCTTTGCTCATCCCAGAGGACTACTCACCCAATGACTCTAGGGCAATTTGCCCAACAGTAATATATCAGCAAGAGAAATCCCTGGTGGATGTAGCAGCAAAATAACTAACACCAGGGCACAGTCACTGAGCCTCAGTATCACCATCATCATCATCATGACCATCACAGTTGCCTTCTTCATCAACATCACCATCATGGGAATTGTTTTTCAGACAAATTGGCTTGAGGGAAATTGTCTTACCCCTCTAGTTTACTCTCAGGGCTTTAGGCATAATATTTGTGTTTCCTTAAAGATGTCAGGATAGAAAAAAAGATGGTCCCTCAAGGTCAGTCTTAATTCAGTTTTAAGCGATTAAGACCTAGTACCCAGTAGGTACTTAATATACATTTATTTAATTGAATAAGGTCCTGGCTGCATCATCCTGATATTATTTGCTGGCAAATCATTTAGCTTTGTTGGTTTAATTTTTAGGTCAACTGAAGACTTTTTTGGGACACCCTGTACAATGCTTTAAAGATGAAAAGTGCTTTTTGACCTTCACAATTCTCTGAATTAGAGAAAACTGATATTCTGGTCCTACTTTTACAGATGAGGAAAGTGAGGCATAAAAAATGATGGACTATGTTTAATCAGGGAAAGCTTCTTGAAGGAGAAAAGGCGTTTACTTAATATATTCAGACATGAGATGTTTCTGACCAGGATGTTGACAAGACATCTTAATGACTGATTGCATTTTTCAGCTTTCATTCAGATGTTTGGCATTGTGGAGGAATATCTTTTAACAAGTTCAACATCTGAATACAGACCAAAACATACTATTTTCACTTTTAAAAATTGGTTTCTCATGGTTTTTCCTCTTTTGTTCTGATTTTTCCTTTCACATGACTAATATGGAAATATGTTAAACAGATTACGTGCTCTCATGGGGAGTGGGGAAGAGAAGGGAGAGAAGCAGAAAAATGTGGAACTCAAAATTTTACAAAAAAACAATGTTGAAAACTATCTTAAGATGTATTGGAAAAAATAAAATAAAATATAAAACAAACAAGCTCAGCTCAAGATAGAATGACCTGTACATGAGATGATGGGGGTGGGGGTGGGGGAAGACACTGGAAGATACAATTTTTTTTACAGCTCTTTTTCTTCTAGAACTTCTCTTTTTAAATCCAAGTATTTTATTTTATTTTATTTTATTCTATTTTAAGGGTTTTTTTATAAGGCAAACGGGGTTAAATGGCTTGCCCAAGGCCACACAGCTAGGTAATTATTATGTGTCTGAGACCAGATTTGAACCCAGGTACTCCTGACTCCAGGGCTGGTGCTTTATCCACTATGCCACCTAGCCGCCCCCAAGTATTTTATTAAGGTGAATTTTGCAAGATGTTGAGCATTTGGCCTTTTTTTAAAGTCTCAGATTTCTCCAGGTCAATTTGAGTTTTCAGAGATCATTGAAGATTTGTATGGTTATTTACCCAGGCCAGACGAAAGCCAGAGGGTGAAGTATGATGTAGGATTGTGTCACCTAATCAGATGTCCCTTGTTCCTTTCTGATCATTTCCTGTGAGGGAATCTTGCCTCCCCAGAAGGATCAGAGTCTTGCCTGAGACTGGAGACTTAGTCTTCTGCCTTCTTTGGAATCTCTCCTAGCCCTAGGAATTGTTTGTAGAGGGAAATTAGAAGATGGATTTTTGGCTTCTTCCTTTCCTTTTTGTAGTTTTATTGGCTCCCTCTTCTCATTTTTCTTTTCCCTCTTCTCACCTATCTCCTCTTTCCCTTTTTTCCTATTCCTGGTATTCACCTAGATGCTGTTAATTGACCCTTTTCACATCATACTTTTGTCTAGTCATTTTCCCTTACCCCAAGTCAGCAGACCCCTGCTCCATACCAAAATGGGTTTCTTGAATGGGGCAAATATCACTGATTCTATTAGCTGAATTTAGGTCAAATGGACAAAGGTTTGAGGAGGACAAAGTCAACTCTGTGTGTATGCACATTTTTTGGGGGGGAGAAATAGAGACAAAGATAGACAGACACATAGAGAGATGGATAGATAGAGATGGATAGATATAAAGACAAGGAAAGGAAGAAGAGGATAGAGGAGGGAAAAAAGAAAGAAAGGGAAAGAAAGAGGAAGGAAGAGGAGAGATCAGAAGGGAGAAAGAAAGAGACAGTGAAGGGGCAAAGGTAAGAGAAAGAAAGAGGGGGAGAGAGAAGGAAAAAGAAAGGAAGGAGAGAAAGAAGGAAGAGATGGAGAGACAGAGGGAGGGAGGGAAAGAAGGGAGGAAGGAAGGGAGGGAAAGAGAGAGAAAAAGAAAGATGTGAAGCAGGAGAAGGCAGAGGGGCAGAAAGAGATGGAGACAGATGGCATGGTGATGTATTGAAGTTGCTTTTAAGAAAAAGGTCAAGGTGATTTGTTCCTGAAGAGGCACCCCACTCCTCAATTTATAACTTCTCTGCTGAAAGGCTTCCAGGAGTTGAAGTGAGAGAGGAAGACACATTTCCTTATTAATAACCATTTGGGTAGAGAGAGTAAGAAGCAAAGAAAGGGCAGCCAGAACCTTTCTGAAACCAGCTCTTTGTCCACAGTCCCAGACACTATTCACCATACATTCCACAACCAGTCAAACTGGACCTCTTCTAGCTCTCAGGACACACCTTTGCTTACCTGACTGTGGCTATTTTGAGTTGTTTATTCCTGGACTCTCTTCAATCAACTGAATGTCCAGGCTTTAAAGTCCACTTCAAATATTGCCTTCTCCATTAATACCATGGATTGTCTTCTCTTTGACAGCACATCATACTTCATTCTGTAATTCTTCAATGAATGTACCAACATCACCTTTTATGGTTATCTTTGTTTTTATTTTATGCCATTGCTCAATCCAGACTCCTTTGAAGGCTGAGACAGATGTCTTATCTAAGCATTGTATCTCTTAGCCCCTAATGCAGTGCTTTGTATACAGTTGTTGCTTAATAAACATTTTCTGAATGAATGACTCACTCAACAAACTAGGAATCTTAGGAAGAGGAGATGGGAAGGGAATATATGCCACGTATAGGGATGAATGAATTCACAGGAAATTATGGATCATTCAGCAACCCCACTGATTTAGATGAGGGTGAGGATGGGTGGGTGGGAGACACAATGCATATAGAAGGAAAAGTAGGAAGGCAGAATAGGGCAAGGGAAGTCTAAGAGATAGTTCCTGAGAAGAAACGTTCCTCTTTACCCAATTGTGAGTAGGATTCAGAACCAATCCTTGCTGGGTACTCCTTTCTAATTTCTGAATTTTAATTGTCAAATCCCCCTTCACTCAAGGTATGGGGATTAAGGAGGTTAAATAATGAGACTGTGGTCAAGGTGGCATACTTCAGATTTAGATAGGTAGTAAAAAAAAGTGTAAGAGGAAAAGATAAAAGATATTCTACAGGAATAGAATTAGTGAAAGGAGATAGAAGGATTTAAAGTAGAGTCTGAAAACCACTAGAAAGACTATCACAATAAGAGGCATGTTGGATAAAAATTGTACTTGTTTATTGAATATTCATTATTATCATTTTCTTCAGCATTGTCTTAAGTTTAGATAACCAACAAAACATATCAAACCCCAATTTGTAGCACTGGTCAATTTCTGAGATGTAAATACTTATATTGAAAATTTAACAATCGGTTAAAGCCAGTATAAGCTGACTCCAGCACACCTGATCCTTGTGGATAATTAAAATAATACTATCTCACATGTATATAATGCTTCATAATTTATAGAAAAATGGCATATTATTATTAATATGCAGCCTTCACAATTCCTTTTTTCTATCATTAGGTATGATATAGATTCTTCCACTGATATGTGGTAGCATCTCTTCCTTATTTTCCATTTTATCTGCTAGCACCCTAGTTTAGTCTCATATGATTTTTAAATGGTTTTATTCATCTATTTTTTAACATCACAATTATTTATGAAATTCCCCTTCCTCCTCCCCTCAATTGAATCTTCTCTTGTAACAAAGAAAAGTAGTCTTAAAAAAACACCCAATACTGTGACTTTATCTGTCAACATATGTCTCATTCTGCCCCAGTGGTCCTTATTCTTTCTGCCAAGAGGAGAGAGGTATTTTTTCATTGTCTGTTTTCCCAGACTATCACTGGTTTTTCCATTGCTCAGATCTTGACTTTCTTCTAGTGACCTTTTTATTTACATTGTTGCAGTTTGCTCTAATTTTCTTTTGGTTCTGCTTTTTCCACTCAGAATCCATTGAAATCTATCTTCTATTGTTTCTCTGAATTCCCCACATCCATCACAATAATCTTTCATCTAAAGGTTTGCCCAAGCATTCTTCAATTGATGAGTGCCCCACTTTTCAGTTCTTTTCTACCAAACACTGTTACTATAAAACTATATTGGTATATATTGAATTTGGATTTCTTTCTTTGACCTCCTTGATGAATACTGCAAGTATTGGTTTTTGTTACTCTTTGCCAGACTACTACAGTAACCTCTGATCTTGTATAGAACAAAATACAACTGTATCCTTGTATCTAGATGAGAAAGCTCAGTCTTTCTCAGGAAGTGGAGCAAATTGCTGCTTGCTCATGGTCAAGGTGTCTTGAGATTTCATTGCTTGGAGTTGCCAGTTTGTGGTTTGTCCCACCAAGCCACACAGGCTTGAAACTGCTATCTGGTCCAAGCTTACCACCTCTGGTTAGTTGTCCTCATGCTGCCGACTTTTGATGAGGTAGATCAGGGAGAGGTGTAGTTTGACATCAGTGGCCAGTGGAGGTGGGAGAGAATGGTGGGGGGGAAGGATGGAGCAGCTTCTGGTCTTCATCCTAATATCAGTCAAGGGCATGAAATCTTCATGAGTGCTTTAGAAAAGCTGAGAGCCTAATACTGGAATTTATCTATGGAAAATGGAATTCTTGATTCTCTAAGCAAATTGTTTAATCTTTTTTTACCATGAATATGTGAATTGTTATTACTATTATAAATAATAATAATTAATAAAATGCTCAGTTAGAATGAGACAGAATCTTTCCTGTTTCCACTGGAGAAAACAGTAAAATCCTTGTCCAGGGAAATACGATAATTGTTTATTTTAAACAATTTAATTTAATAAATTAATTTAATATTAAGAAAGGGCAGAATGGCATAGAGGAGAGAGAGCCTTAGAATCAGCATGACCCAGACTGTTGTATGACTGTGAGCAAGTTACTGACCTTTCTGTAACCCTGGGTAACTCTTTTTTTTTTGCAAGGCAATGGGGTTAAGTGACTTGCTCGAGATTACACAACTAATTAAGTGTCTGAGGTCACATTTGAACTCAGGTCCTCTTGACTCCAGGGCTGGTGCTCTATTCACTGAGCCACCTAGCCACCCCCAATAATTCTTTAAGACTAAACTGTTGAACAGTTATTGATCTGTATTGCCAGGAGTTCCCTATACCATGAGTGTATTTGTATCCTTGGGTCATATATAAACTTAGAAAACCACACATTGATGTTATCTGTGTTGTATCTTTATTTTGTTAAACATTTTCAACTTCCATCTTAATCTGGCTTGGGCTACATTTGGGAGTTTTGCTTGCACCTCTGCCAAACAGTGAAACCAGAGGTCTGGACTCCTAAACATAAATGTTTACTCCATCTGGGGCACTAGGCTCCACAGGCATGCACAGATGGAGCCCTTGTCTTCAAAGCTCCACTTTGGAGGAGGGGTGGGGATGGGAGAATAAAATGCATACCAGTACAAGTTCAACTAGAATTGGTGCACTGAAGTCAAATGAAAGAGGATGAAATATCTAAGGAGGAAAGAATGAATCCCTTCCAGCTGGGAAAGGTTTAATGTAATGGATGGGGTTTGAAGGAAAGATTTCATAGGGGTGGGAGCCCAATCCTTAAAGATGGTGTGCAGAGAAGGAGGAGAAGACAGTTATCCAGTATATTTGGAACAGAGATAGTCTGAAATGGAGAAATATGATGTATCTGGAAAGTTAGGTTGGAGCCAGAAGGGCCTTGATGCCAAAACTAAATTTCCTGAAGGCAAAAGGGAGTCATTGAAGGTTGAGGGAAGCAGTGAAGAGCAGTATTAAGTAAACTAAATCTCTGCTTTCCTCACTATGTCTCACTGCCCATATTCAATCTACTTCCCAAGGTTGACTTATTTCCCCTTTGCAAAATTTCTCAAATATTCCCCCTTCTTTCTTGGATACTAACATTGCTCTAATGCAGGTCCTTATCACTTCATGCTTGGACTATTACAACAGCATGATGGGGAGCCTACCTGCTCCAAGTCTCTTCACATTTCAATTCATCCTCCATTCAACTTCCAAAGAGATTTTCCTAAAGCTTAGATCCAATTATGTCTCTTCCATATTCAATAAACCCGGGGTGGCTAGGTGGCGCAGTGGATAAAGCACCAGCCCTGGAATCAGGAGTACCTGGGTTCAAATCCGGTCTCAGACACTTAATAATTACCTTGCTGTCTGGCCGTGGGCAAGGCACTTAACCCTATTTGCCTTGCAAAAAAACCTAAAAAAACCCAAAAACCATATTCAATAAACCCCATTGACTCCTTGCTGCTTCCAGGATCAAACAAAAAAATACTCTATCATTCAAAGCCCTTCATAACCAAGTCCTCTTTACCCTTTCCAGTCTTCTTATGCCTTATTCCTTGAAACATACTCTTCAATACACATGATGTCCCAAGAGCAAGATGTTCTGGGCATTTTCTCTGCCTGGAATGCTCTCCCTCTTCATTTTCGCCTACTGATCTCACTGGCTTCCTTTAAGTGCAACTAAAACTCTCTTCTGTTGAAAGTCTTTCTTAAATCTCTTAATTATTTCTCATTTATCCCTTGTATAAAATCATTTCCATATATTTTGTTTACAGGTCATCTCTCTCATTAGATTGCAAGCTCCTTGAGGACAGGGACTGTCTTTTGCCTCTTTTTCTATCTTTTGCCTTTAACAGGACCTGGCACCTAGAAGGCATTTAATAAGTATTTATTGTTGGTTTTACTCACAGTGTGGTGGGAAAGAGGAAAGGTTTTCAGGTCAGGATTTCCCAATATTGGAGAGTCAAGGGCAGTAATTCTAATAATAGGCAGCAGAGGGCAGTATTGGTATGTGTGTGGGGCAGTAGGCGTCTCACTGCAGGGAGGGCTGCAGAAGAGGCTCTGATCTACCGCAGGAGGTGCTTTTGTTTATTCTATTTCTTCTATTCTTCGTCTTCCTTCCTACCTTCCTGTCTTCCTTTCTACCTTCCTTCCTTCCTTTTTCTTTCCTCTTTCCTTGCTCCCTTCCTTGCTTCCTTCCTTCCTTCCTTCCTATTCCTTCCTTCCTTCTTTTCTTCCTATTTTCCCTTTTTTCTTTCTTCCTTTCTTTCTCTTTCTTCCTTGCTTCCTCCCTCCTCCATTCTTTCCTGCTTCCCTTTTATTTTTCTTTCTCTCCCTGCCCAATTTCCTTCCTCCCTATTTCTTCTTCCCTTTCTTTTTCTTGTTTCCTTCCCTCCGTCCCTCCCTTTCTAGTTCTTTCTTCTGTCCTTTCTTTCTTTTGTTCTTTTTTCTTTTTCTTGCTTCCTCCCTTCCTCCTTCCCCTTCTCTTTCTCTTCCTTTCCTCCTTTCTTCTCTCTCTCCCCTCCTTCCTTCCTTTCCATTTCTTTCTTCTGTCCTTCCTTTCTTTTGTTCTTTTTTCTTGCTTCCTCTCTCCCTTCCTTTTCCCCCCATCTCTTTCTTTCTCCCTTCCCTCCTCTCTCTCTCTCTCTCTCTCTCTCTCTCTCTCTCTCTCTCTCTCTCTCTCTCTCTCTCTCTCCTCTTTCCTTTCTTATGTACTTCCTTGGCTTCCATTTCTCAACAGGAGATAAATAAGAGGCAGAGGACCGAAGGAATAAGCAGCTTATGTGCCTAATGCAGCATAATGGGGATGTGATTTGTTCTAATAACAGCCAATGTTTAAGCATTCTGGAGCACACTCAAAGCTTAGGGAACCTTCCAAGGCACATCCCAATTTGAATTGTAAGCTGAGAGAATAACAAGATCTTTCAGGGAGTGCATTTGTTAAATGAAGATGGCACCCTTTATGGACCCCCCATAACCTCTGACATAGCCCAGGTCTCTCTGGTCATTCCTAGGGACCTAGGGTTTGGGGGTGGGGGAGACTGAGCAACCTGCTCCTATCCCAGACGTGGGGGATGCCTTGGACCAGTCTCTCAGTCTCACTGTCAGCCTCTGACAAATGACCCTCTTTCTATTTCCCTTGAGGCCATTGTGCTCTTAAGGCAGCAGTTATTTGTCCAGGCCTTAACCACCTGTGTTTTAAGTGTCATTGTACACACAATGGATGGCACATGCTAGAAACCAATCTCCAGCCGGAAGCCTCTGGCAGCCAGCCACCATCTGGGGCTCCCCTGCTTATCCCCGGCCTCCAGGGAGGACAGCTTCAGAAGCCCAGCCGTCCTTCCTGCACCTCTCCCTGGAGAGCTGTTTCTTGTTTGAGGGGTTTTACGGGGTAGGTCGTTGGGATCAAGCCTCTGCTGTTTGCAGAGTGGGCCTCTGACCCTGGCTAGCTTTGAACGGAGGCACCTAAGGTCGGGGCCCTGTCCATCTGCTGCTGCCGTCCAGCCATGACCTTGTGCTCCGGGCTGAGTTCTCAGAGTAGATTCCCATTGAGCAGCCACCCTCCAGAAGTATGGGGCATCTGCTTCTCCCCATCAAGCCAGTTTGGTGGCCCAGAGTTGGGGCCACCAACATTAAGGCCCCAGATGTCAGGCACTGTGCCAAGGTCTATCATAACTGTTAGCATAGGCTTTAGAGCTAGAAGGAGCTGTTTGGTCCAACCCACCCCCTCCTCTTTCAGAGAAGGAAACTGAGTCACTAGGATGCCAAATGGTCTGCCAAAGGTGGCAGGGGGGAGGAAGGAGCTGAATAGGCTTCAAAGCCAGGCCCTCCCAGCGCAGGGTCTTTCCACCACATCACTGCTTCTCTGGCTCCCTCTCATCACCCCTGCAATTGCAGAGAGAGGGGAGACTGGGTATGAACGGGAGCCAAGGCTGAGCCTGCTTTGGAATCCTCTATATAACAATCATTGGGCAAGTGCAACCCAGGATGCTGGAGGAGCAGCTTGGGTGCTGGGGAGTGCCAGCTGGGACCTGGGCCAGGTGTCCAACCACTTTCCGTCTTTCCTCCTCCAATCAGTGGGCATTGAGGCAGCCAGCAGGGCTGTCAGCAAAGGGTAGGGGCTGGTGTGCTGGGGAGCCCAGTAGATCCTGACTGGTCTTTGTGTTCCTCAGGGCTCCTTAAGAACTCGGGACAAGGGGTTAGTCTTGCCCCAGAATGCTCTGAATTCAGTCTGGGCTAGGGAATGGTCTCTTGGCTCTGGCCACGATCTGCGTCTCTCCCAGAGGGAAGGAAGATTTCTTCACTGGATGACTCTGATACTCAGTGCCTCAGTTACCTGCTCTATGATATGGGGCACATATCATCAGCTTTTGTGAGCGCAAAGGGAAGTTTTCTTCCTCACTTCCCTTAGAGCAGGGGTTCTTAATGAGGGGGTCCAGAGGTCTGGGGAGAGGCCACACAGCTAGGTAATTATTAAGTGTTTGAGACAGGATTTGAACCCAGGTACTCCTGACTCCAGGGCCAGTGTTTTATCCACTGCGCCACCTAGCTGCCCCCATCATCATTGGTTTTTTAAAGTCATGAATGATCATCTTATTGATCTTAGTTCTTAGAGGCTTCAAAGATGTTTTCATATTTATATTTTTTATTTATATTTTATATAAATTGTTCTCTTGCTTCTGTTCATTTCATTCTTCATCAGATTCATTTTTAAGGTAATATTTCATGTTCACTTCTCCAAAGTAATTTGAGTGCTATTTGCTTAGTTAATTCTGTGATGGTGCTGACCACTTGCATTGCCTTGGCCCCTGGAGTGCTTAAGTGGGGGGTGAAGAGCCTTTGGCTGATCACAACCATAGTTGCATTGGTTTGGAAAGCACTTTGGCAGCCAAAGTATAAGAGGAAAGGAAGCTGTACCACAAGTTTGGCAAGATGAAAAGAGCAGGGATGGATATGGGACTATATTGGAGGATCTTTTCCACAAGAATTCATAAGGATCCTGCAACAGACTGACCCTTTTTGCTTTATCATTGTGATCCCGGTGGGTTTGCAGTAGAAACTGGTGGCATCTGGCTACAAAGCTGCATAATGCCCATTCCAAAGAGGAAAAAAAACTAGAGGTAAACAGGCTACCCAGTTCATTAGTGACAGAGAAAACAGGAATCCTTGGCTGCCAGGTTTTTTAGGTTGATGCTTCCTGCAATCAGTCCTCCTCTTGCTGTAGATATGAAGAATTTGTCTTTTCTGATAATCATTTGATCGATCAGTGAATAGGTACTTTATGGTACTTCTAATATGCGTTTAGAACAATGAGCTGCCTCTCCTTAGTTTTGTAGCATTAGAGCTGGAAGGGACCCTGGAGATCTAACCTCATTTTATAGATGAAGAAATGGATGTCAGAGAGGTTAAGTGATTTGTCTAAGGTCGTACAAGCAGCAAATGGCAAAAACAGATTTTGAACCCAGGTCATTTGGCTCCAAAGCCAGCAATTCTTTTCTACCTTCCCCAACTGCCTTTTAAGTGGAAATGACAAACAGGGGAGATGGAGGAAGAGAGGTGAAAATAGAAGGGGGTCCTGAGAAGATAATGAATGAGTTGGCATGAATGGGAAGGGGCTTCTAAGGGAGTTACAAGTGTTTCTTGGGTGGGAGTGAGCTTGACTTGGCAAAACCCAATTCAGTTTAGCTTTTCCAAGTCAGCATAAGAAAATCAAGATTAGGTGATTTAGAGGAATATATAGATGCCCGCTGTCAATGCCCCATCACTGAATGTTTGAGTTGGTAGGAAAACTAACACTCAAAGAGGAAAAGAAATTTGTCTCTGATCCCATCTCTACTTTTTTTTTTCAAGTCAGCAACCAGTCATTAAGCTCTTCTGGGTGCCAGGCATTGTGGGATAAAAAGAAAGACAAATGTCATCCCTGCCCTCAAGGAGTTCCCACTCTAAAGACAGAGACAACATGGAAATAACTATATACAAATGAGCCATTTGGGTGCAGCTCAGGTGTCCTGGTGCTTATATTTTTACAATTTCAAATTCTTCCTACAGACTGCTCTAGGGTGGCACAGTGCTTGTTTTAAGTCCAATTGGGGGGGGGTAGCTAGGTGGTACAGTGGATAGAGCACTGGCCCTAGAGTCAGGAGTACCTGAGTTCAAGTTGGGTCTCAGACACTTAAGAATTACCTGTGTGGCCTTGGGCAAAGTCACTTAACCCCATTGCCTTGCCAAAAAAAAAAAAAAACCCAACCACTTAAGTCCAATTGGCCCCCTCAGCCTTCCAATTAACTCACCTGTTGGGACCTCAACTGCTTGGTGAAATTTTAGAGAAAGCTAATTGGCCACACCATCCCCAGGCAGCTCCCAGGTCTGCCACTAAAAGAGGGAAAGAGATAGATAGATAGATAGATAGATAGATAGATAGATAGATAGATAGATAGATAGATAGATAGATGATAGATAGATGAGACAGACAAGTATAAGCAAGAAAGGCAGTTCCTACCCTTGAGGGTAGGAACCTGGAAAAGTCCTGAGCTGGGAGTGGAGCCTTGAGGGACAGGATTATGGAAGATCTGGCTTCTTTATGAAATAGGAGGGGTGATGATAGGGGAGGAGGCATCTTCAGGGTGAGAATGTATCTATTGGCTCAGTGGAGAAAAGTCCAGAGAAATTTCATGATTGGAACTCAATCTACTCTTTGAGAAGGTCTGTTTTGTTCTCTGGTCTCACCTTCAAGGAGAGAGATACAGGTAGGCTGCTTTTCACCAGGTGATGAGTTTTTTGATGAAGGCCAGTTTTTAATTATCACAAACATGGCAAATGATGGATTGGTACACTTTAGAGTCATTCAGTCATAGGCTTAAGGATCTAGGACTGGAAAGAACCTTATGAGTCGTCTACTGCCACCTCCCCATGTTACACATGCAAAAACTGAGTCCCAGAGAAGTTAAGCAACTTGCCCAAGGTGGTACAGTGGATAGAGCAAGAAGACCCTTCTTTGCTGTGTGACTCTGGAGAAGTCACTTAACCTCTTTCTGCAAAATTTCCTCATCTATAAAATAGGGATAGTAATAGTACCTACCTCCCAAGATTGTTGTGAGGATCAAATGAAATATTCTTTATAAAAGTGCTTTGCACAGTGACTGGTATGTAATATTGTTGCTGTTCAGTGGTTTCAGTTGTGTTTACTCTGAACTCTAATTCCATTTGGGGTTTTCTTGGAAGAGATACTGGAGTGGTTTGTCATTTTCTTCTCTAATTCTTTTTACAAGTGAGGAAACTGAGGCAAACTGGATTAAGTGACTTGGCCAGGGTCACACAGCTAGAACGTGTCTGGGATCAGATTTGAACTCAGGAAGATGACTGTTCCTGACTCCAAGACCAGCACTTTTTTGACTATGCCACCCAGCTGAATCAATAATTTCTTGGTATTTTATATTCTAATTGCCACATTAAGAAAAAATGGAAAAGCAATTTTACCTCCTCCAACAGAGATGGTCTAGATCAATGGTCCACGGCCTTTTGAAGTAGAGGGGTTTCCTCTCCCCCCAGTTTTTCAAAAGCAAATTTTATTGATCTATTTTGGTTTTGTATTATAACCATTTCTGGATTTGGCATACTTTCCCTTCACTCTCCTCCACTTCAGCATTGAATATACCTTTATAACAACAATTAGTTGAAACCTCATTTGACAACCTTCACAACATTCTGCTTCCATTGTCCCTTGCCTCTCATCATCTCTTCTCAGCAACCAGGAATACTTTTTACAGTCACTCAGAGGTTGACTTCCTTTTACTATTCCTTTTATTTCTGTCACTATGTATATTTTCAGACCCCCCCCCCTTTTTTAGATTTTTCAAGGCAATGGGGTTAAGTGGCTTGCCCAAGGCCACACAGCTAGGTCATTATTAAGTATCTGAGACCAGATTTGAACTTAAGTACTCCTGTCTCCAGGGTTGATGCTCTATTCACTGCACCACCCAGCTGCCCCAGACCTCTTTTTAATGCTGACATTTCATGGACTCTCACATTACTATTAAGATCCATTGGTTGAGTATTTCAACACCCAAAGGGATCCAGGAACACCTTCAAATGAATGTATCTCTTCCTCATCACAATAGCATCTACACAGTGGAAGGAGTATTGGCTCTGGACTCAGAGACCCTGGATTCAAATGCCACCTCAAAATTACCTGAATAACCTAGAGGCAGCTTGGTGATGCAGGAGATACAGCATTGGACTTGAAGTTAGAAATCTTGCCTCAGACAATTGCTAGTTGTAGGAGCCTGGGCAAAACCTCTCTGGCTTCCTTCATTTTCCTTAAAATGAGAGGATCAGATTTGATGACTTCGAAGGTCCCTTCCAGCTCTAAATCTGTGATCCTATCATCTATGTGACTTAATTTCCTGTTTCCTATCTTTAAAATGAGAGGGTTTGACTACTGTTATTTTCTAAGTCATCTAACAGTCAAATTTTCTTATTTATAATCCTTTGAAAAAAGGTAACCCGTGTATTGTAAGATCTTTTACCAATTCAGACGATGGAAATGATGAATACTTATTTACCTATGAACTGGCAATCCTTTGGATAAACTCCTAATATTCCTAGGTCCCCAGGTTGGGAACTACTGATTTTAATGGTTTTAGAATCTACAAGGCTATGTGAATATATATTTGAGTCCCTGTATCACACCTTTCCCCTTCTGGTTAGAAAATGAAGGGAAAAAAGACAAGAATAAGAAAATCTGTTTATAACAATGCAAGACTTGTAATGTTCAACATGCTTGTGGAATGCAGATACATTTTCATTTACTAAAGCTTATAAACAAGGCAGAGACTATTACTTGTGTGGTTCCCCATGGGAATAGAAAGTTAAATATAAGAAAGTTAAATACAATTAGTGCATTTGTAAATCATTCTCTTTAAATACCAGAGAGTATTGATGTAACTGCTGATCTCCATATTGGCTAGTCTTTTGGGACCAGTGGCTCTGGATGAAGATGCTCTGTTGTCTAATCTCATTGGAGTTTCTGACTTCGATCATATGTGATTTAGAAGTGGTTACTGGGGCAGCTAGGCAGTGCAGTGGATAAGGAGTGCTGGACTTGGAGTCAGGAAGACCTGAGTTCAAATCTAACCTCAACATTTAGCTGTGGTACCCTGGGCAAGTCACTTAACCTTGCTTATCTCACTTTCCTCATCTGCATAATGAACTGGAGAGGGAAATAGCAAACTACTCCAGACGTTTTGCCAAGAAAACCCCAAATGGGGTCATGAAGCGTCAGACACCACTGAAATGACTGAACAACAACAATGGAAATCTAGGACAATAGAAATCTTGGAACAAAGTGTGATTGGCAGAGAATCCCTGTTGATTAGCAGAGAGAATTGTTGCTGAGTTAAATAAATAGACAAGGTTGTACAGGGGAAGATTTAGGCTTCATTGGTAAGGGATGCACAGTTCTTTTTTTGATTTAAAGAGAGCAAAGTTATGAAAGCCCTCACGTGTTTCTATTAATGGTAGAAATTTAGGGATTATCTTTAACTCTTTCTCTCACTTCCAACATCCAATGAAAAGTACATTCTTGTCATCCAATATATTTCTCTTCCATTCCATTCCATGTTATTTAGAGCAGCTGGGTGACAATGTCTCAGAGCCAGGAAGATCTATGTTCTAATGTGGCTTCACATATTTCCTTACTGTGCGACCCTGGACCAGTCATTTAATCTCTGTCTAGCTCAGTTTCCTTGACTGTCAAATGGGAATAATAATAGCATCTACTTCTCATGATTGTTGTGAGGATCAAAGCATTTAGTCATCACATAATAGGCACTAAATAAATACTTATTTTCTTCCTTCCAATCCAGTGGTAACCTCTCTATATTTGTTTGTTTGATTTCCGATTGGTTGCCCACCTCCAAGCTATTTATTCTCTAATTTATCACAGACATGCCTACAAGATTAATCTTTATCCCAAATCTAACTCTGACCATGTCATGCTCTTGTTCAAAAATTTTAGGGGTTCTTCATCCCCTCCCAAATAAAGCCTCACCTTCTTGATCTGGCATTCAAGGCCCTCCATGATTGAATCAGGCTTATCTCATATTCCTTCCCTTCAGGCTTACCATGCTGTTTTCACATTGAAATATTACTGGTTGTCTTAGCACACTGCTGCAATTTACTGCCTCTCTGACTGTTTATGCCCTTCCCCCACTTTCCCATTTCCACTTGTCAAAGTCCTGCTGGTGGTTCAAGGACCAGGTTGGATGCCACCAACTCCAGGAAGCTTTTCCTGATCCTGTCCCCCCAAAGTGCTCATTCTTCTGCATTCACAGACTGCTTTGTACCTCTCTTGGGCATTTATTCATTCCATACTGACTGGTAGTCTAGTTATTTGTATATGTGGCTTATTTCCCCAGCAAGATTTAGGGAAGAAATCCTGTCATTTATTCTGGTATTCTTTGTAGCACCTATTACACCTATTCCTTTGTTAAAGGAGGTCAGGGAGGTAGGGAAGGAAAAGGAAGAGAGAAAGGGAAGGAAAGAAAAGAGAAAGAGAAAGAGGAAGAAGAAAGGAAAAAAGAACTGGATGAGAAAGGGGAGGAGAGGGGAGGGAAGGAAGGAAGGAAGGAAGGAAGGGATGGTTGGTTTCCATCCACATACAGAGGAAAGTATCACCTGGTAGCTATTCCTCAGCCACTTTCAGAATCAGCAGCTCATTCCAATTTCCACAGCTATCAATAGAAAAATCACATACATAGATCACTGGGGTTAAATTATAGTAACTTGCATTTACATCAACCTGAAGTTGATCATATAAAAATACTGCAATGCACTCTTACTCATTTGGACATTACAACACCATGTGAGGTTGGTAGAGCAGTATTATTGCCCCCATTTTATAGATGAAGAAAGAAATTGAGCCTCAGAGAAGGTATGACTTGCTGAAGATGATACTTCTGGTAAATTATCAGAGCTGGGACTTGAACCAAGTCATCTGTACCCAATTCCAGTGAGGGTAAATATGGAATAGAAGAACAAGAGTGGGAAGAAGAGAACTGGAAAGGGAGAGAAGAGAGCGCCAAAGACTACCTTGGGCTTTTTCATAGGACTAGGAAAATAGTGCTTATAAGTAAGGTTCTGGACAGAATAATCTTTTAAAGTTCTCCGCTCATTCTGAATCCTATGATATTGATGGAGTTGGGTCTACCATGCATTCTTTTGACTCCTGGGGTATGTGTTTACCTTCAGCCTGTGTCCTGCATCAAGAGATGCTTTTTCTTGATGAGAAAAGGCTGACTTTTGCCAGAGAATGGTTTACACTGCTTTGACGTTACTGTGGACAAACTTAACTCATTAAACCGCCTTTGAGCCGGAGATGATATATGGAGGAAGTATTGGTACATACAGTAACAGTAAATATCAGCAACTTATCTGTCAAGTGTGGTGATAGATAAAAGAAATACATGGAGGGAAGTGTCAGCTGAGGAAAAAATATATAGCTTGCAGTAAATCACCACCAAGCAATTAAAACATAAAATCAAGTTAAGCAGTATTTTGTTTCCAAAGGATGGGAGAGGGCAGCTAGGTGGCACAGTGGATAAAGCACCGGCCCTGGAGTCAGGAGTACCTGGATTCAAATCTGGTCTCAGACACTTAATAATTACCTAGCTGTGTGGTCTTGGGCAAGCCACTTAACCCCACTTGCCTTGCAAAAAAAAAAAGACTGAGTCTGGGCAAAGGATAGGAGAGCAGTGGCAAGAGAGAGGTGATGTTGGTGAACAGGAAAGCTTGAAGGTTGGAACCCTAGTCAAAACTGTATTCCCATTGGCTCAGGAGGATTCCAAGTCATTGATTGTCTTTCATCAATGATGGGATTCCCCTCAAAAACTTGGGATTAGACCCATAATTCAAGAAAGGAATTAGTTTCTTCCTCTCAGCTGAGAAGGGACCCTTTCTATTAAATCTGGATTCCTTCCTGAAGGTCTTCCCCTGCTTATCTTCCCATTCCAATGCCCAGTGATCCAAAACTATTTAGTCCTGTTTATTAAAGTGAAGGCATGATAAAGGATTGGAAAAAATACACAATCTCACTTCTCTAAGGACCCTATTTATCTGTTCAGGCAAAATTTATTAAAAGTCTACTATAATATGCAATTCTATTCACTGTGGGAATACAAAAAAGATACAGGTCTTCATGCAGCTTAATGATGATGATGATGGTAAACTTTATTCTTCATTTTTGAAGAAGACCATGACATCAGGGAGGTAATACCATATCATGCATATGAATTGGATTCTCCTCCAGAGCCATCTGGGTCCAAAACAATTGGAGATGGCCCATGTGAGGCAATCAGGGTTAAGTGACTTGCCCAAGATTACACAGCTAGTAAATATCAAATGTCTGAGGAAGGATTTGATCTCAGGTCCTACTGACTTCAAGGCTGGTGCTCTATCCACTGTGCCACCTACCTGCCCCCTCAGATCTGTTTTTAAGAAAAATCCCTTTGGCAGCTTGTGTAGATAATAAATTGGAGAAGAGGAGAAACTTGAGACAGGGAGTTCTCAATCAAGCTATTGCAAGAGTTATCATGAGAGGTGATGAAGGACTGAACTAAGGTGGTGAGGACTGAGGAGGGGCTAGATGTGAGACAGATTGTGGAAGTAAGAACAATAAGTTTAGCAACCAACTGGATAGATGGCATGAGGGAGAGGAGGAATTGAAGACAGAGATCATGAGGTTGGGAGACTGGAATGATTATTTTGCTCTTGATAGAAATGGGGGAATTCAGAAGAAAGGTTGAATTTGTGGGGGGGATGGGGAAGAGAATTAGGTATGTTTTGTACATGGTGCATTTCAGATGCTTCTGATCAATGGGAAATAAGCATGTAAATACCTAGATAGATAAATACCTATGATAGGCATTGGGCAAAGTGATGGGGATGCAAAGAAAGGCAGTTCATGGTCTAATGGAGGAAACAGCATGAACACAAACAATATTTGTGAAGGAGAAATTGGAAATAATCAATAGAGGGAAAGGTTTCCTTTAGAAAGTGAGTATTCAGGTTGGATTGAAAGAAAGCTAGGGAGGCCAGGAGACAGACTTGAAGAGGAAGAACATTCCAGGGAAGGAGGACGTCCTGCAAAAATGCCTAGAATTGGGAGATTGTTGGAGGATGGACAAGAAGGCCAGGGTCACAGGATTGCTGAAGGTATATGATCTAAGAAGACCAGAGAGGAAGGGGACCCCAGATTGTGAAAGGCTTTGAATGCCAAACAGAGGTTTTGATACTTGATCCTAGGAGTGATAGGTAGTCTCTGTAGTTTACTGAGGAGGGAGGTGAGCAGGGGGTGGTCACATGGTCAAGCTTGTGCTGCCCCAATAAGTGGAAGCCAGCCTGAGAGAGGTTTCCATTTTTCCATTTTGAAATGCCCAATAGGTAGTTGGTAAAGTGGGTTCTGAGGTTAGGGGAGAGGCTGGATATATAGGTCTGGGAATATTCTGCATAGGGGTGATAATTAAGGGGATAGGAGCTAAAGAGGTCATTGAGAGAATATAGAGAGAGAGAGAAGAAAAAAGGACCCCAGGCCTTGGAGTACACACCTAACTAGGGAATGTGATAGATGAGCCAGCTGAGAAGACTGTTCAGACGGGTAGGAGGAGAACCAAAGAGAGCACCGGACTCTGTCCTTTCTACTGCATTTCCCATAAGATTTTCCCAGTGGTTGTCCAGACCTTTTTAACATTCCCAGAGTCATAAATGCCCTCAGATGCCTTGTCAATGGAATGTGATGAGTTAGGGTGAGAATCCATAGTTATTGTATAGTATCATGTGTGTGTGTGCACTGTGTGTCTTGTACTTTGATAGACTGTAAACTCAACGAGGACAGCAGTTGTCTTCATTATTTTGTATTTTTCATTTTGTCTAGAACAGTGGACCATGCATGCTTAATAAATGGATAAATGAACAGATAAAAAATGAATAAGATGTTATCTCAAGAAACTTGTATGAGACTATCATCTGATCAGCTCTTGGGGTCCTATAGGGAGGCTCCAAAACCCTATAATGACCTCTCCATTGAATCTAAGATAAATTGCACAGACCTGGGGCTATGTACTTCTCAGAGATGAAAAACACCATATGGAGGGTAGGGGTTCTCAGGGACCTGGACTTCCAATTCTCTGCTAATGAGTGTCAAGGATGCTGGAAAATACAAGTCAGGCTTCATCCCAGGAGCTCATTTCAGCCGGTCAGTCTGACTTCCAAACAGAACTCATTTTTTTAAAATACAATTTTCTATTTTCCTTAAAAAAAACTTTATTGGCCCTTTTTGTTTTTTTATATCCTAAGTTTTTTCCTGAAATACTCTACCACAACCCCCAGGAAACTTTTTCTTGCAAAAAAAGAAAAAATAATAATTAAGAAGAGAAAGAATGCTTACACAAAGCCAACAGACACAATGCTCACAACATTTTATTAAGATGGGGGGGGGGTCTAATCCACAGGTTTTAGAGTTAGTGTAAAGAACAAATGAGATAACACATATAAAGCCTTCAGGAAAACTGCTACTGTTGAAAGCTTATTCACCCTTGTTGGAGAAATGCATATGTGTGGATGAGTGTGGAGTTTTGAGAAGTAAATTCACAGGGAGAAATGTTGCTGAAACCAAGATCATTTGTGGATTTGGGGGGCTGCAATCAATTCCTCCAAGTTGAGTCCTTTGGGCCTTGGTTAGGGAGCAGTACCAGCTCCAAAAAAAAAAAAAAAAAACCAAACCAATGACTTCTGTCCCCATTGAGATCAATTGATCAGCACTCATTTATTAAATGCCTATCCTGTGGTATATGGTGTGCCAAGTCCTGGGAATACCAGTATCAATACAAAAAAAATAGTCCCTGTTCTAAATGAGTTTACATTCTGGAGGGAGCAGGAGACACCATATACATATATGATCCCCCAAGTAAACATAAGGTAGTTGTAATCCATGGGCTCATAGTGCCTGTGACTATGGGTACTTCTTTAATGAAGCCCTATCACAGAACAAGCAATTTTTTTCCTTTGGGTCTCAGTTTACCTGATTGAATGGTTGTGAGGACCCTGATCTTCAACCTCTTCCCATTACTGGAAAAGCAACTCAAAATGCATGTCTTGTGATGAGTATGTCATTAGCTTCATCTTCTCAATGCTCCATAATCCTGAAAGCACTATACACGTCAGTTTGTATTATTAATTATTATTATTAATAGTGTGATCACACAAAGGCCAGCACAGCATCAATCCCCAAGCTTTGACTCCAAGGAGGGATAGATATACTCCCAAGCTGGGCAGCTGAGCTGTGTGTGTGTGGATGCCCTCAGGATGAGCTTTGGACAGCAGCAGGGCTCCAGCTTAGAGCTGGGTGCCCTTGGGTACCCAGAAGAAAGGTAATATGGGAAGACTTTCACTTATCAACCAAAGGTCCACCTCCCACAATCAGGAAAATTGCTTCAATTGCTAAAAAACGCTGGTGGGAAAGTCCATTTATTTTTCATTTTTCTCGTGCACTTGCCACCCCTATGCATGAATCACTGTCGGGAGGTGGATTAAATTTATGCCCCCCCATTATCTTTCATGTCTCCTGTGCTTACGGGGCAGTTGGACTTCCTGCGACTGGAATGCAGTGTCTTCTTTTTTCATGAGTAAGGAAGATAATTCAATGGTTCCTGCCCTTTTGTGGTCATCAGCAAGGGCAGCAAAAGGGGCCATTTCTCTGCTCAAGAGAATACTGTCCTTCTTCTTCCTCTCTGTTCTTCCTTTCCTTTGTTTTTTGCCATTACTGTACAGCAGAGACTCAAAAGGAATTATTTCCATGAAGACCTAAGCTAGGACCTGGGCTCTGACAGCCCAAATTTAGAAAGGGACAGGATTAGTCTCTTGGATGCTTATGGGGTGTGTGTGTGTGTGTGTGTGGTATGTGTGCATGTGTTGTGTTTCTCTGTGTGTGTGTGTGTGTGTGTTAGGTAAAATAATGATTTAGTTTCTAGTAAATTTTTTACTTGATATTATTAACAAACCACTTACACATAAATGTGTAAAAACAGATCCACCTCATACCTTTCTGTTTTGATCTTTCTCTCCTGCACAAACATTCACTCTTAGAGCTCACCCCCAATAGACCCTATTTTCCCTGTTTCAATGGAGGTTAGATGTACTGGATCCAACACTTGTCTCCATAGGACAGCCAATCTCCAGAATTATCTATTTAGCAGAAACCTAATGACTAGCAGCTAACTTTCCTCTGCACTGAAGAGTTCTGGTTTCTTCTTACGCATCTATGGACACTGCTTTTCTAGAGATGTACATCATTCCACAGTCATCTTTTTAACATTCTTATTTTTATTGATCTACTTTGATTTCCTTAGTTTCCAAATAGACCCTTTCCCTGACCAGAAAGACTTCCTGGAAACAAGGAAGAATAAAAAATAAAGAGAGAACAAAGAAAGACAAGTTCTGCACTGAGCCTCCCCAAAGCTGAGTCAGCCAGGCAGTTCAGTGTTCCACTCTCATATCGCCTTACGTCTGCTTTTGCAAGCCAGGGTAATGTTTTTTATACTCTCTTCTCCAAGGTAGAGCTTAATCATTACAATCAGACATAATTTGAGTCTCATTTCTTACATTTTGTTGTTTTTTTTTTGTTGCTCTTTCCATTTAAATAGCTGAAGTCACAGCAGATGTCCCTTTCTTGGTCCTCTTTACTTCTCTCTATCCATTCATATAAGACTTCTATGCTTGTCTGTATGCTTTGAATACATTTCTTACTGTTCAGTAATTACATCCACTATCCCAGTTTCTTCAGCCATTCCTCACAATGGGCGTATGTATGATTCTAGTTCTATGTTTACTACAAAAAGTGCTACTACAAATAAATTTGGTGCAATATGCGTCTTTTCATTCTACCCTTGACCTCTTTGGGGTAGTGCCTAGCAGTGGGATTTTTGAGTCAAGGATAAAGATCTTTTTTTTGTCACTTTCTAAATATAATTACAAATTGCTTACCAGAAGGCTTAGACCAATTCACAACTCCACCATGTGGAGTATGTGTAGAGTCTGTTTTTTCACAATCCCTCCAGTATCAACTATTCCTGGCTTTTGTTATCTTTTCCAGTTTGCCACAAATAAGGTAAAACCTTAGAGTTATTTTGATTTGTACTTTGTTCATGTGACACTGACTACTCTGGTCCTCACTTCCTAGAAGGCCAGACGTGTTAGTTTATATCTCTCCCTTAGGGTTCTCTGTTAGCCTGAATAGGATGAGGAGCAGAGAGATTTTCTGCAAACAGCTGCAGTGCCTACCAATAATGTTCTTTCAGGTATAAGATAGTCTCTTAAACCCCAGTTTAATTTAACCACTAACAACTGGATTAGCTTTTATAAATAAGTATTTTCTTCAAATGACATGATACCAAATATATAAACAAGACTCTCCAAGATGTGGGAGCCATAATCCTCCTCCTTTCCCCTTTTACAGCCTCAATTTCTGGGAAGGGAATGAGACTAAGTTCAGTTTAGTTGCATTCTCTAGAACACATAGGCTAGTTTCAAGTCAAACTCCCCATGAGCTTGGGCTTGAGTCCTGGTCACCTTGTTTTCTCTGGTTAAGCCATGGCTCAGACCCCAGTTGGGAACTGCAACACCAGTGCCTGAATCAGAATCAAAGCAGAACTGAAACCTGTGGTTCTTCTGCCCATTTCTCTGAGCCTGGAAAAAGGAGATAGGGAGAGCAGGGGAAGGAAGACTTCATCTCCTCGCTTCAGTTCTTGGTGCCTGCTTTGGGTGGATGGTGACCTTCGCCTTCTGGAAAGAGCATGAAGGAGTGCCAGACACATAGAGAGCCCTTGTCTAGGCTTTGAGAGTTTTAAAGATGTGGCCTCTTCCTCTTAGGCAGTAATTCATAGGAGGCTCCCCTGGGCTAAGGGACTCAGAGGGCCTCCAACATAGGAGATCTGGCTGTTCTCACAGAAGCCTTCTTAGGGATTCCTCCAGGTGAGGCTCCAAAGGCAAGTCCTGTTAAATTTATCATCAGCCCAAACTCTAGTGTCCCTGATGGTTAATAGTTTGGAATTCTTCTTCTGAGAACTTTATTCAAGTCTTCTGACAGAGTGGTCCTTGGTCTTCTGCATTTTCACAGTTAATTGAGGTAGCACAGTAGACCTGGAGATTTACATTTCCTAGCCTCTGATAATATGTGACTGGACAAGTCATTTAACCTCAGTGTCCTCATCTGTTAAATGGCAATACTAATAGCCTCTACTTTCTAAGAATTGTTCTGAGGATAAAGTGGAAAAATATGTGTAATGGACTATGTAAATGCTAGTTACTAAAAAGATCTATTTTAAAAAAAATACACAAGCAAGTTTGAACCCTCTTGGGAAGCAAAACAAACCAAAACTCAAACCAGGAGACAGTCTGGAAGTCTGGCAGCTTGAGATCCCCAATCTAAGTGATCTTAGCAGAAAGTCTGCTTCCTACACTTCTCTTGCGCTTCATCGGAGCTTTCTTTTTGCTAGCATAGAAGAGGACTGGGCAGAAGAGTGGATCAGTCTAGCTTCTCCTTCATTGCTAGGTGTGCACCCCTCCTCACCCCCTTCTTTGGGTGGCTGATGTTAAGTAGGCTATCTGGCCCTGGATGCCAGGACTCATCCAGACACAGACCCTCCACAGCCCACACCCTGGCCTTTCAGCCCTCCAGTAGGTATCATTACAGCATAAGAGTCCTATCATTCTGAGTTAATCTGGGATTCATCATGATAGCTGTGATCATAATTAATTTATTTGGTATTAATGTGGATGAAATATGTACTGTCCTTTCAGGGGAAATCATACTGCCTATAAGCATTAGTTAAAAGGACCATTAAAATCAAACCTTCCTCAGATCCATTAGGCGAAGTCTTTCATCTTGAAGAAGATAAAGTTCTGTCGTGTGAAATGTCATGAATAATTAGGTTGATTGCTGTTTTCAACTCTGCCCCTGCCTCCTCTACCCCTCCCATATCCTCCTATCTCCTCCTGGAAGCTGGGTAAGCTCACCTAATGCTGTTCAGTAATCTCCCCTGGCATTGACTAGATTTATACTTGGCCAACTAGCCAATTCTGGGTGCCTCAAGTCACTTGCCTGCCTCTATTTTCTATCTAGTCTAAAGGGCCTTATCTCTGCAATGAGTGACCTTCTCTTCCTTTCATTCTGAGTCTGAATGGTTTGGGAAAATGCCCCTGAGCCCAGTATTCCCATACCACCTGGGCAGGAGCAAGACCAGCTCTGATGCCCACAACTTCGCTTTGAATCATGAAAATATTTCTTGGGGAGGGGAGCAAGGAGCTGATTTCCCCCTTACACAGACCCACCTAAGCACCACAGAACCAAGGAGTTAGAGCTGGTGGCCATTTCATTCAGCCATTTTTTTTAGATCAGGGAATCCTAACATTTTGTGTGTAGAGGACCCTTTTGGCAGTATGGTCAAACCTATGGAAGTCTTCCTCAAAAAATGTTTTTAAATACATAAAATAAAACAGTTTACAAAGGAAACCGATTTTATTGAAATAAAGATATCAAGATTAAAAAAAACTAACAAGGTCTGAGAACCCCTGAACCAGTCTAATTCCCTAATTTTACAAATGAGGAAACAAGCCCACAGAGATTGTTCCTTCCTAAGGTCATAGTAAATAGCACAGTGGAGATTATTTTTTTATTTAAGGGTGTTGGAAGTGACTTAGAAATGTCCTCAAATGCCCACATAGCTTGGCACAGCCTGGTGGCATTATTTTTCTACTTTGCTGATGTCAACATGATTGTTTTGGCTACTCTGGCTTGGGCCAGAGCACCAGATCTGAGAGCAGATGGCTACAAAGTGGCCTTGGATCAGTAGCATTACTGAAATAATATTTGTTAAAGGGTTGTGGACAATGCTGGCACATAGTAGACATTGTGCAAACACTTATTCCCTTTCCTTCTCCTTTTCTTCTTAGTGGAGATCCTGCCTGAGGGTGCTAGTGTTGGAGGCATAGCCCCATCCATTCCTGTAATTCTTCTCTCTCTCTCTGGTTTTCCCACAGGCGCTTTGGAACAAAATGCACAGCTTGCCAACAGGGCATCCCTCCTACCCAGGTGGTACGGAAGGCCCAAGACTTTGTTTACCACCTCCATTGCTTTGCCTGTATCATCTGCAACCGCCAATTAGCCACGGGGGATGAGTTCTACCTCATGGAGGATGGACGGCTGGTGTGTAAAGAGGACTATGAGACAGCCAAGCAAAATGGTAGGTTCTCTGGTCTCCTGGCTGCACAATAGGAGACTGGCTCATAGTCAAGGACTAATACTCACTTGATGAAGACTTACGTGAGCATTAACCATCCCTACTTCTCCCTCCAAAACAACAACAACCCAGCAATAATAAGAGGACACATGAGAAAGAGGAACCTCCACTTTTATGTTAAAATCCTGGCCAGGCTGGTCCGATCCCTCCAGATGGCTGGTAATCCCTCCTCCCTTCCATCTGTGGAAGTCTACCGCCACAGGTCTCTCCTGTCTTATGCTTTGCATTAGTTGAATCACACAACCATGTCAGATTTTATGAGTAATCTTCATTCTCCTTTCATCATCATCACGACCTGTATTTCTTTGCTCTCATCTGTCACTCTGCATTATTACCCCCAACTTTATGAGACATCGGATCACAGGGACACAGGGGATTCTGTAGCTCACCTGAGTTATGCAGCCACTTCCAGGGGAGTGGTTAGTCCAGGAAAGGAAGGAGAATTCTGGAATCACTGAAGGGGGGGTAGATATTCTACTTACCCCACCCCAAAACGGAGGATAGATGTTGGCCAAGTTTGTTCCCTTGTATGAAAAGTTCCAGGGTGGGATTTCTGAAGTGTCAAAGAGGGAACTGAATATTACTTTGGTGTTTCATTTTTAATGTAAATTTTCTTTTTTTATTGGGAACTTAATAATAATCAATAAGCACAGGCATTTCAATATACAAGGAAAAACAAAAATAGATGAATGAATGGGCAAATTAAATAATATCTTGAGAAAGATTTGTATAAGAAACTAAACATGGGGGCGGCTAGGTGGCACAACAGATAGAGCACCAGCCCTGGAGTCAGGAGGACATGAGTTCAAATCCGGTCTCAGACACTTCATAATTACCTAGCTGTGTGGTCTTGGGCAAGCCACTTAACCCCATTGCCTTGCAAAAACCGAAAGAAAGAAAGAAAGAAAGAAAGAAAGAAAGAAAGAAAGAAACCAAACATAAATGTAAATGTACACACATATGTAATGAGATTTATATGTAATAACAATAATAATGCTAAGAGTGCCTACTATTTTCCAGGTATCATACTAAGAGATTTACAAATGTTATCTCATTTGGTCCTCACAACAACCATGTGGCTGCTATTATCCATAGTTTACAGATGAGGAAAATGAGGCAAACAGGTCAAGTGACTTGCCCAGGAATACATAACTAGTAAGTCTGAGGTAGACTTTGAATTCAAGGCTTCCAAATGCAATGAACTATCCTTTATGGTGCCACCTACATACCCATACATAAATTGAACAAAGTAGTAAAAACAAAATTCTAATGGATATGAATCTCTTTCTGTCATTTTCCTTTTCTTCTGTACATTTAGGAAATGTCTTACTATGGGGTTTTTTTTTTTTGTATATCTATCATATGCTCTATGAAGAACTGTGTCATTGGGGATCATCTGAGGGATCCCTTTTAAGCTTAGGTCCATTCCTTAGACCCAGAGTAGGATTTCTGCTCACACCCTCCCAAAGCTACCTCTCCTCTGGGGGAAGATTCTTCAGACAAGGGCATTTCTAGATCAACAAAGACCTTTTCAGTTTGAATCGGTTCTCATGTATGGCCCCACCTGGGCGCACCCTAATATACTGTTCTTCTGGAGGTGATTATGACATAATAGAAGATTAGACCCTTCTGTGGGAGATAAATGATAAAAGTACACGAATTCCAAGGAGAAAAATTAACATCCTTTTGCCATTCTGATGTGTCTATATGCCCTTTTGTAGTTATGGGGGGGGAACGTACAACAAAGAGGAATCATCATTTTTATCAGTATGTTGGAATATTTCCATGATCACTGCCCTTAGCTACAATGCATCAATGGCCCTTTTGTTCCTTCTAATCCTTCTGACCCTTTTTGTCTTCCTGGTTCCAATATGCACTTGGCTAGGGGGAATACAGAGAGAGAGAGAGAGAGAGAGAGAGAGAGAGAGAGAGAGAGAGAGAGAGAGAGAGAGAGAAAGGTATATGTATAATTATGTTCACATATGCCTCCATCTCTAGTTCTTTATCTTCTTATAGTAGAACAAGAGGGAGCATTGGCCCTAAAGTCAGAAGAGAGAGTTCACATCTTTTCTGACACTTTCTGTGTGATCTTGGTCAAGTCATTTAACCCCCATGCCTCATCTATAAAATGAGGAAGCTCCAGAATTCACTTTTCTTAAAGCTCCAGATGAGAGCAAGTCTTAGGTGAGAACGCTGAGTGAAGGAATGCTTGGGATAGATGTGAGGCCCACCTATTCTCTCTGCAAACACTGCTTCTGGGGTGTTGGGACACCTCTTCTTTGACGAGATAAGTCTTGGGCTCAATCTTTAAGGCACTGAGTGATGAGCATGAATGAATGGTGAACAGTTTGGGCTCGTAGCACTGCAAGAGAAAAGCCTAGAGTGGGAGTCAAAGACCAATAAAACTTTCACCTTCCTCCTAAGTCTCCTTAGTCCCACTCTGAGACACTTTAAGGTCCTGGGGACATGACCACAGTTTGTATTTCTGAAATATTTCTTTTGTTCTGGCTTTTAGAAAAGAATTTTGTTATTAATGATTAATCAGGATTAACATTATTAATCAAGATGGACTTTAGACAAAACTTGAAGTAAGGATGTCCATCTTCTGGGCTGCAGGACCCAACTTCTCCTAGGATGCTTCTGATCATTCTGATTTTCCTACACCTCTTGTTTTTGGTAAAGGTCCTGAAATCGGCCATTTATATTTTAGTTTGAATGAATTTGTAGATGTCTTTTCATTTTAAATAATTTCCAACTAAGGAAGGAAAATTTTGGCTTTTATAAACAGAATTTAAATGACCAGCTAGCAGGTGAGGTGTATAGGATTTTTTTATGTAAGGGGAGCACCTTTTTAATGTTAGGTCACACATCATGTGGTGCCTTCCTCTCTAAGGCATGTAGGGCCAATCTTGATTATTATTATTATTATTATCATTTTTAGGTTTTTTTTGCAGTTTAGATTAAGGGCCCACCTTGAGGGAGTAGTCTATAGGGAAAAGACCAGGAAGAATATAGAGATTCTAGATTTAGAGGTAGAAGGAACATTAAAAAATCACCTTGTCTGATCCCCTCATTTTACAGATGAGAGAACTAAAATCCAGAGAATAATAATGTTTTTGTCCATGATATCAGGGACATGATTTGGATTTGAGTGAGGGGGCAGTGCTAAGTCACGAGCCAGCCTCACTTTCTCCTCCAAGCCATCTGGGTCCAGTGACCAGATATGGATCAGGATGCCTGGAGATGGTCCTAGATGCGGAGGGAATCAGAGTTAAATGACATGCTCAGGGTCACACAGCTCCTAAAAGTCAAGTGTCTGATGCTTGATTCGTACTCCCATCCTCCTGACTCCAAGGCACTAGCCATCCACTGAACCATCTGGCTTCTTTAGAGAAAGAGATTTGTTCAAAGTCCCCCAGGGATGATAGAAGGCAGACTTGGGATTCAAATCCAGCACACTGTCAGAGAGAATAGAAGGAGGGGAGGCTGTCAGGGACACAGAGTTCTCAGCACAGCCTTGAAAGTTGTAGGCATGTACTATTTGTTCAGATAAATGGCATTGAATAAGATTGCCTACAAATGGTGTTTCTGATGAAATGTGACAGCCACCAAGCCACGATGTATAGAATATCTAGTCGGTTGTCAAAAATTTCAGGGTAATCATAGACATTGATCATTTTAGTTCAAAATTACTTCCTCTCTCCTTCAAACAAAAAACACAGAAATGTTATAACTCACTTTAGTCAGCTTCATCTCCTCTGTCTAGCTCTGTCCCTCTATCTCTGTCTTTGAGTTTCTGACTGTTTCTTTGTCTCTGTTTTTCAGTCTCTGTCTTTCTCTTTTCTGTCTGTCTCTGAGTCTGTCTCTCTGTGTCTCAGTCTCTCTCTGTATTAAACTGGGGCTGTTATTAAGTAACTAAAAAGGGAAAGACCTGATCTGATGGGAATCAGAGAAAAGGAGCCAGGAGCTAAGTGTTGGCACCTTCCTTCAAAGGTGACTTTGAGCAAATCCTCTAGGTTTTCCCATCTGAAAAATAAGGGTTTTGACCTAGATGGCCTCTGGGGACCCTCTGGGTTTTCCTCCTCTTTCCCTTGTCTGTCTCTTGGGTGAAGATGCAAATGAGCAAACAGCCAGTGGGACCAAAATGCAGCAGTGAGGAAACAAATTAATTAATAAACTGGAAAATCAACCCTGAAATGATTGATTACTGACTGTAAATGAGATGGTCCCTGTCCTCTGAGAAACTTGCATCCTGAAGACACCAGACAAAGTGTTCCTGTTCTCTAAATATGTCAGTGGCTTGAGGGAACAGTAGTGCTTGTTTGCCTTAGTTAGGGACAGATTCATGACTCCCAAGGCGCTCTCGCTCTCTCTCTCTCTCTCTCTCTCTCTCTCTCTCTCTCTCTCTCTTCTCTTTCTGCCTAGGTGAAGATAATCTGTGATAAACCTTCAGGAAGCTGAGGACTGAATGAAAGGGAGAAACAACCGGTTAAGAAACAGAAAGGACAAGGGTAGGATTGGAAAGATGGTAGGATGGATAAAGGAACAGATAACTTTTTTCTTGACTAGAAAGAAGGTAGAAGAGAGAGGTGAAGCAGGAAGGGATTGACAGGCAGAGAGGTTTGAGATACCTGCTTATCTGAGGCATAAGAAGACAGAAAAGGTAGGGGCAGAAATGCCAGATACAGAGAAAGACAAACTAGAATCATAGAAAGGAGAATGTTAGATCTTAGAAGTCATCCAACCAACCCAATTTCCCTCTGTTTAGAGGGGTTTTTTTTTTGTTTTCGTCTTTTGGCAAGGCAATGGGGTTAAATGACTTGCCCAAGGTCATACAGCTAGGTGTGGGAGGCTGGATTTGAACTCAGCTCCTTCTGACTCCAGGGCTGGTGCTCTATGCACTGTACCACCTAGTTGCTCCCTATTTAGATTTTTAAGTGAATTTTCATTTTTATTTTGCCCTTAACAAACACTAAATAGAATAGATATTTGCCTATACATTGATGATGATGATGATGCTTTGTCCTTCATTCTCTAAGAAGATCATGACATCAGGGAGGTGATGCCATGACAAGATTACGAATTGGATTTGAGTGAGGCGGGGTGCTAAGTCACCCGCCTCACTCTCTCCTCCAGAGCCATCTGGGTCCAGTGGCCAGATATGGATCAGGATGACTGGAGATGACCCTAGATGCGGGACGATCAGGGTTAAGTGACTTG
This sequence comes from Macrotis lagotis, assembly GCF_037893015.1. Lineage (NCBI taxonomy): Eukaryota > Metazoa > Chordata > Mammalia > Peramelemorphia > Peramelidae > Macrotis > Macrotis lagotis. The sequence continues at coordinate 74,671,128 of NC_133659.1, forward strand.
ATGAAGATTCCATAGTTAGTGTCAAGTGTCTGAAACTGGATTTGAACTCAATTCCTCCTGACTCTGGGGCTGGTGCTCTTCCTACTGTACCTCCTAATTGCCCCTATATTTCTAACTATAAACATAGACTAGAAAAGGGACACGACACTGCTGGGCTCCAGCATGGGTGGCTCACTTTCCTTTTTAGTAAATAATATCAACTTGCAGCTTTCAAAACTATGCTACTTGCCTGACTTCCTTTGTTTCTCTTTTAAAAAGATGTCCCAATGATCCCCTCGTTTGTACAATTGAAGACACTGAGGCACAGGGAAGTTGCTAAAGGTTAGCCACAGAGTAATACACGTAGTAAGTGGCATAAGGTGGGATTTGAATGTTGGCTCACTGATTCCACCACCCCAGGCCTCTTGCTAAAGTCAAGGAACATGTTTATATCCCAGGGATGGTTGGTATTTGTTTAGTCCTTTAAAGCTTTCAAAGTGCTTTCTGTAGATCTCAATTGATCCTGATCCCTGGAAAGACACTTATGAGCTGTGTGACCCTGGACAAGTCACTGAGTCCTGTCTGCTTGTCTGTAAAATGAGGATAGAATTAACAGCTACTTCCAAAGGTGGCTGCTCAGATCAAATCAATGAATAGTTTTACAGCATTGAGCACAGTGTCAGACACACAATAGGTTCTCCATAATTGTTAGTTATCACAGAGACAAATGCTATATTAGGTAAAAAATGAGCTTCTACCCAGGCTATGTTGATGTTCAGTCGTGTCTGACTCTTTGTGACTCCTTTTCAGGTCTTCTTGGCAAACATACTAGAATGGTTTGGTCATTTCCTTCTCTAGTTCATTTTATAGATGAGGAAACTGAGGCAAAGAGGTGAAGTGACTTGCCCAGGGTCTCCCAGCTTCTGTCTGAGGCCAGATTTGGACTCAGGAAGAAGAGTCTTCCTGACTGGTGATGCACACTCTCTCCACTGCCCGCCTAGCTGTCCACATGTTGCGTGTACAGCCTTCTACTCAGCTCAAGGAATTTTTTTTCAATTGCAGATGACTCAGAAGCTGGAGCCAAGCGGCCTCGGACCACCATCACAGCCAAACAGCTGGAAACTCTGAAGAATGCCTACAAGAATTCTCCCAAACCAGCCCGGCACGTGAGGGAGCAGCTGTCCTCTGAGACAGGACTGGACATGAGGGTGGTACAGGTGAGGCAGCTGTTCCTCTTATCATTTACCTCCAACAACAGATCAATCATGGTCAGAGGCCCTGTGGTGGACAAGAAGGTTGTCTGTAATATGGAACAATGCAGGCAAAGAGAAAAATCTTCCTTCATACAAGGAGACTAGGATACTCAGGGAAAACCTCGTTTCTCACTTTGGCCATTAGCTTGATTTTTAAGGCTATCCAGATAAATGGAAGGGTCTTGAGCACAGACTGACAAAGTCCAGGGGATGGCCTGGTATTTGCCTGGAGGTTAATGCCACAATCTGTACAGAATCTCTTAGGAAATCAAAGGGAGGGCTTCCCATGCGCATGAGACTCCCCTCCACAGTGCCCCTGACTAGTGCTCATTCATTTTTGGCTTGAAGACTTCCACTGATGAAAGAACAAAATCTCCTAGAGAAGCTGCTTATTCTGTGTTGGGACAACTAGAATTATGACCAAGTCTTTCCTTAAATCAAGCTACAAATCAGTCTTTCTTCAACTCAGGGGTAACAAACAAACAAACAAATGAGTCCAATTCTGCTTCACAGGACATCCTTTCAAATGACTGAGGATGCCAATCATGTAAGTTATCTATTCCAGGGCTGGTGCTCTTTCCACTGCACCACCTAAATGCCCCTATATTTATATCTATAAACATAAAATAGAAAAGGATCAGGGGATCTATGAGATCAAAATTATTTTCATAACCATACTAAGATGCTTAATTTCTTATAAGGTAAACATCTATATATAGATGTAACCCACACAAAAACATTCTATGAGGTTTATGAGGTCCTCAATAATTTTTGTGGAATCAGTGCTTGGAGTATAATTAATGCTTAATAATTTTTTCATTCATCTATACCTTTATCCAAATCACTGGAGAATGCTGGGAAATCACATCCAAATGCTGGGGGAAAAATAGGTCAAGAAAAAATCTTGATGACTCTCTACTCAAGATGTTACATGACTGCTAGGTTAATCACTACTCATTAGGTTGGGATGTTCATCCAACTTCAAACTCATCTAAGTGTCCTAACACCTATTCTACACTTCCTCATCTTATCCAAAGAGATCTTAGAGTTCAGTTCTTTGATGAAATTCTGGTACATTATATCTGTGGCACTGTCTTCATCTGTAGGTCTTATAGGGATAGGTACTAGACCTCATCGCTATAGGGAATTCTCAGGTGAGGAAGCTCCCTCTACCAACTCAGACTGGCACCTTCTCGGTAAATAATAGTTTTAGAAAGTAGAGCACTAAGAAGTAAATGACTTTCCAAAAGTTACAGAAGCAATATGAGTCAGAGACAGCACCTGAAAGCAAGTCTTCCAGATTCTGTGATCCCCATATTCTTTCCTATCCTTCCCTTTCTTTTCCTTCTCCGTCATTTGAGGAACTGTCAAACACTGAGTCAATATGGCACATGAATGTCACTTCTCTTTCTAAATATTTACAAATCATCCACTAATGATGTATTCTAGAATTTTGCTAGGAAATTATTTCAGGCTCACTAGTTTCTGGTTTGAATGCTTATCTTCTCCTGAGAAAACAAAAAGGAACATTTCTCTCTTGTCCTCCATGATCTCTCAAAGATCCTCAATAATGGTTCAGCAATCACCTTCTTTCAGGATCCTGATGTACAATTGGTCTATGCCAGCTAATTGAACTTCAGTAAAGATAGTCAAATGACCTCTTACAAGTTCTACACTTATCTTACATCTTCCCCTACCCCATTACTATTCTCATTTTGAAGATCATTCTCCTTGGGGGAGAAAATAGAAGCAAAAAGTTGAGCTTTCCCCATCATTCATGGCACTCATCTTTCCATCAATTTTCCATAGACTTTTCTCATTCCTTCCCATTCAATGGTGAAGGTCGTAGCATCCATATCTTTCTTTTCTGTAATTCCCATAAATCTTCCCAAAAGAATTTGCTCAACATACTAAATGTTTTTTTATAGGTCTGTTCACATTCCTTGGGTACCAGGGCAACATTTGTCCATCCCTAGTTCTCCCCAGCCACTTCTATTTTGCAGGATAGGGAATCAGGAAAACCTGAATTCAAATCTTGTCTCAGGTACCTAATAGTTGTGTGACCCTGGGCAAATCTCTTAGCCTCTGTTTGTCTCAGTTTACTCATTAATAAAAAGAGCTAATAATAGCGCCAGTTACTGTGAAAATCAAGGGGGATAATATTTGCAAACCCAAAGTGATGTAGAAATGCTAGTTATTTTTACACAACTTCTTGCACACCAGGGATACTTATATGTTGCAGCATTTCCACCTTCACTGTTGTCCATTGGAGAACCTGCCATTTTGATGTATCTGAGAATGGGGTGTCTTGGGATAATAATAGGAACTTAATATTTGTTGAATTCAATTGTTTTTCTCTCACTTGCTTCTCTTCTGACTACATCCTCAGACACCTCAACACTTCTTCCAAGTATATCTTTTTTTAAAATCTGAGTTTGTCAGTGAGTTACCCCTGTGCATATTGTGATCATTTTCAGCTGTATTGCCAGAATTTCATCCTTGAGAGCCTCCCACTCCTGCTGAGCCGACTTCCTTGGTAGTGCCTCAGATCAGTGGGTTCTTCTCTGAAATCTTTGAAATTTCTTCTCTCAAAGTTTAAGATGCTTCCATCGGTCTCTACTCACTAAGACTTCATGACCTTTATCTAATATGCTATGATCTCTTCCTCTTAGGGTCTCTTTGTTTTCACTCCGTTAAATTTCTCATTATGGGTCAGAAGCAGGTCAACAATAGTAGCCCCCTTGATTGCTTCCTCTACTGTATGACAGATGAAAGTCAGTGCATGTGAAGAATTTGTCCTCTGTGCTGCTGTTAAGAGAAGGCCCTCCAGCATGTGTCAGAATGGGTAAGCCCCTCACCTATGGGATCGGGGAGAGAACAGAGAGAGAAGGACTTTATTAAAGCATTTCCTATATGTCAGATGTTGTGAGGAATTCATTAGCCCCTGTTTCTTTGTGATTTGTCTGCAGTGTTTTCCCATTATAACTCTGCTTTTGGTTTTCCCTATTCTGGACTTTATCCAGTTATTCTCAATCATGTTTCACCACTCAGTTCACACATATTTTATATACCCTTCCAGAAGGTGGAGTGATGAAATTAGTGAGTCCTCAGGTGAAAGCTATCTCATTCCCTGTCATCAAATCCAATGTCTCTTGGTAGGCATGGCCCCCCTAAATCCTGCAATGGGTGACCTGTTCTGGGACTTTATTGAACTTGTACAATTGGAGAGAGGTGACTAAGTCCAAGAAACTCTGCTTCATTCCAGGCTCTTAGTTACTTTCAAATCCTCCTTTTCTTTATTCTCTTAAAGTTTTATTTTTTTATGTTATCCTGTTTTTACATCACCTGGATTTCTCTCTATATCCTGTCCCTTCCCCCACCAGAGAAGCCACCTCTTATAACAAGAAAAAAAAAAAGGAAGAGAAAAAATGGGAAAATGAATCAATACAGTGAAATGCTATACTTAATGTTCCATTATCTGTGGATCCTGGCCTCCACAAAGGATGGGGAGTGGGAGTGTCTTCTTAGGGGGCCAAATTTGTTCTTTAGAATCTTCTGGGCCAGCGAGGTTGGTGGCAAAGCAGAAGCCGGCGCCTGCCTATGCTGCCCAGTGGGGTGTTTTCTCTCCATCCTGCTCTGAAAGCTTTTCCAACCAGCTATCATGTCAACAGACAGTGATGTTTCCCTTTCCTCTTATGATGAGACTTCAGGATCAAAACTTGCCCGAAAAGCCAAAGAGGCACCATTTGTCCCAATTGGAATAGCAGGCTTTGCATATGGATTATACAGACTGAAGAGCAGAGGGAATACTAAAATGTCTGTCCACCTGATTCACATGCGTGTGGGAGCCCAAGGCTTTATAGTAGGAGCAATGAATGTTGGTATGTTGTACTCCATGTACTGGGAACACTGGGCAAAACCCAAACCTTAAGAGGAAAGATGCTGTCTTCGTGCTGATGATGTTTTATAGAGCTAGATACCTCACACTGAGGTTATGTTTAAAAAAAATCATCTAGAGGTACACAGTTCTAAAAAGCAGCACGTATCAGACATAATCATGATATTTAAGACTGGATTTTTTTCAAGGAAGCTTTAGTTTCCCAGGTGATTCCAGGTATACTGATTGGTATCCAAAAGTTAATTAGGGGAGCAGAGTTAATACAAAAGAACTGGTCATTGAAATTTACTTAGGTGAAAAATTACTGATATTTCTCAAATCTTAAACATTAATGACTAAAAAATTAGAGACCCGAGACTCAATTTACTCCTTTTGGTTTAAGATGGGGTATATTTTGGGATATAATATGGGAATCTGCTTTAAAATAATTCAGGAAGCATTTACCTCCTTTTCTTGTAAATGTCTAGGTCTGCCTGGCTTTGACTAGGGCCAAAAGAACATTTGTAAGAAAAATATGAAACAAAATATTATGGCAAGTTTCCCTCTCTACTTTCATCATAGAAAACTTGTTTATATTTAAGATGAGCCTTGAACAGTTGTTAACCAGGCTACTTAACATAGTAAAGTTAGTAAAAGATGAGACTACTACTATTTTTTAAATGCCATCTGTTTTATATATATTTGAAGTGCTTGTTCAGCAGTAAAGATAGAAATTTAAAATGTGTGCAATATTGTTTTCTAGAAGAGTCATGTCCACCTGAAAAATATATTTTAAGAATTGATGGTTCAGGGGTGGCTAGGTGGCGTAGTGGATAAAGCACCGGCCCTGGAGTCAGGAGTACCTGGGTTCAAATCCGGTCTCAGACACTTAATAATTACCAAGCTGTGTGGCCTTGGGCAAGCCATTTAACCCCATTTGCCTTGCAAAAAAAAAAAGAATTGATGGTTTATCACAGTATGAGAAGACTAATGTGAGCATTCTTCTTACACAAATGTTGACCTATTTAATTCTTTGTTAAATTTGTGGAATTGTGATATTTAAGATGAATTTACATTCCATGGTAATAACATGGTACTGATATTAAGTAAAATGAACATCAAAAAAAAAAAAAAGAATCTTCTTTGCTTCTCAGTATCTTTGCTTTACAATTTCTTCTAAAACCCTTAGGGATAGTGGAGTCAACAAGTAATCTTTGTGTCCTCTGATCTTGCATTCCAGGTCTGGTTTCAGAACCGGAGGGCCAAAGAGAAGCGGCTGAAGAAGGACGCTGGACGTCACCGCTGGGGTCAATTCTACAAGAGTGTCAAGAGGAGCCGGGGAGGCAGTAAGCATGAGAAAGAGAGTTCTGCAGAGGACTGTGGGGTCAGTGACAGTGAGCTGAGTTTCCGAGGTGAGCAGGGCCACCATGGCAAGGTCCATGGGGTTAGGGAGGCCTCCTGGTACAACAGGAGTAGCCCCACTGGCCTGGGAGTCAAGAGACCGGAGTGCTAGTCTTCATTCTGTCCATAGCTAGCTAGAGGAAGTTCAGACATTCAATGATTCAGCTTGGGTTGGGGGAGGGGAGGAAGACTTAGTTTTTTGTAAAGAAGGGACATAATGACATCCCTACCTACCTCTCAGGGTTGTGATCAGGATCCGATAAGACAACAGAGGTGAATTTGCTTTGAAATTGTTCGAAGCATCCTCACATGGAAGATATGTCTTCTGTGATGGTAAAGTCCCTGCTTTCAGGTTGAGTCCCAGCCAAATTGAAGGTCACACAGAATAAAACAAGATCCAATCCATTCTCAGCAGAGATGAGGCTGCAGATTCTCGCTTCCTTTTAAGAAGCATGCATTCACTGTTTAGCTTGGCAGAATAGTAGGCACAGTCAGAAGATGAATTAGGAGGGAGAAGGAGGTGGGGGCAGTCGAAGGATGGTGTCTTGCATGTTCAGAAATGATGGAAGAAGGAATAAAAGTGGAAAAGGGTGGACATGATCATGTGGTCTTGCCGTTGAAAGGGAAATATAGCTTAGGTGTGGTGCTAGTGGTGGTAGGAGTGCTGGGAGCCCTTGTTCATTCCCTACTCTGCACCCCATGACTCTCAGGGACTTAGGGAAAGTCACTTTGAAAACAGACCCTGAGAACAAGAGACTTGATGACTTTGCTTTGTGTCTCACCTCTGTATGATGCAAAAGGGGCCCCTAGATAGGGACATCAATATTCCTTCTGGGGAATAAGTCAACCCTCATAAGGAAACCTCAGTTTAATGAGGTAGTCTGTTTTCTGGGATCAAAACTGTTAATTCCACTGAGATGAATGATCTTTTACAGGAACAAGGGTGCCCTTTAGCTTACCAGATGGGGTCACTTAAGGAACAAGAGGATGACTTTCCTTAGTCAAGTTTATGCTTCATTCCAAGAAAGTAGCCTATATACCTAGAGGAGAAAACCCATTGTCAACAGGAGGCTCCTCTCTCAGATCTAAGTGATGCTATTGTTTTCTCTGTCTTGTGACTTTATTGATTCTCTTATCATCTTTATTAGACCCAGATCCATTTGTTCAGTCTCAGTTTCCCTCCTGAACTTATGTCTCACCAAGTGCCTATTGGACATTTTGGAACTAGATGTCTCAGAGGCACCTCAAACTCACCACCGCCAAAGCAGAACTCATTATCTTTCTGCTGAAACACTTCCCTTCCTAACTTCCATATTATTCTTTTTATTTTTTTGTTGTTGAGGATACATCCACCTTTCTAGTCAGGCAGGTTCACCATTCCAGAGTTATCCTCAACTCATTTGCTCTACACTCTCTCCTCTCCCATGTGTGGTCGGCTGCTAAGTTTTGTTGACTCTATATCCACATCTCTCCCACCCATCACCTCTGTTCCTACAGCCATCATCATCCATGAGACCCCTTCTCACCTAGACTCCTATAAGAGCATCCTTGTTGGTCTCCCTTTATCCTGTTCTTTTCCATGCTGCTCCCAAAGTGACATTCCTAAAATCCAGTTCACTCCCCCCACTCAATAACCTCCAGTGGCTCCTTGTTCCCTCTAGGATGGCCAGACTGCCTAGGATTTCCCATCCTTCACTCCTTGGACTTTGCAGCTGTATCATACCCTGCTCTCCTTCACCTACTTTTCAGTCTGATCAGATCAGTCTTCTTGCTTTTGTTTACATAGAACTTTCCATCTCCTGTCTCTGCCTGGGCACCAGCCATCTCTTTCCTCCTCACCTCTCCCCTAATTTTCTTCAAAATTCCCCTGGAGGCCTACACACAAAGCCTTTTTGCTCCCCCCCCCCCCATTCCCTTGTATCGAGCATGTATATATTTTGAATTTACTTCTATGTATCTATTGTCTCTCTGTGTAGAATGTACGCTCCTGAGAGTAAAGACTGCTTCATCGATGTCTTTTTATTCCTAGTGCCTGGACCTGTGCTTGGCAAACAGCAGGCACTTAATAAATGCTTGTGGACTAAGATCTAATAATGTCCTGGATTGTTTTTACTAACACCTAAATGGTGTTTTCTCCCCTTTGCCTAACCAGCCCAGACCAAGAAACCAAAGCACTCCCTTACTTGGAAGTGGTGCCAGCATTAAGGGCAGGCTAGGAAGGCTCCCCTGGGGCTTAGCACCTGGAGGGGGTGGACACCATGAGGGAGAATTTTGAATGTGATGTTTTATAAAAGCACCAAGAAATTTTGCTCTTAGTGACACCGAGCTATTGATTTTGTAGTAACATGCTTAATTAAAATGAAAAGTCCATTTGCATGTGTGACAATAAAGGCTCCAAACCGAGTATGGAGGGTAAGACTGAATTGAGGCCATGCACGCAGGCCGGGGGACTGTCTCAGCCGAGGGGCTGTCTCTGGTTTAGCACTTGGATGTTTTCCTGGTAAATTGTGTCAGCTTCCAACTGAATTCAATAAACATTTATTAAGTGCTTGCTACATGAAACCCTCTGTGTTAGACCTGGGCATACAGTGAAAAAATTTATGAACAGTTCTTGTCCTCAAAAAACGTATATTCTATTGGGGGATTCAGTCAAAGGACATAAATTGTTTTCAGCTATTCTGTACTAGTCTAGGACAGCGTACTGCCACTGCGAGGTCAACTCTCCAGTGGCCTTTTATCTCCTAAGGCCTCTTAGGGCTGTGCTTCATGGTGGACCAGGCTGGCAGGGGCACACTCCTTTTGTTCTTTGGAGCCTCTAGGGCCTCAAACAAGGACGGGCACGGAGTAGGGCTCAACAAATGTTTAAATTGGTGAGAATCAGATGGGTTTGCCATGGCCTCTGGGATGAGTCTCATGCAGGTATTTTAATTTTCTTCTCCTGAATTATCTGCTGTAGAGTGGTGGACCATTGCCAATGACTGCCGGTTGGTGGTTGGCAGTGTGGCAGCCGGCGTCCTTGCTCTTCTCTTTCTGTAGTGTGCTCTCCTATCTTGTGAAGAGCCAGGAGCTACAGGTGACTGGTGTCCATCATTAAATCTCCCTTCTTTTGTCCACAGAAGATCAGATTCTCTCAGATCTCGGCCACACCAATAGAATGTATGGCAACGTGGGGGACGTTGCAGGCGGACAATTAATGAATGGGACCTTCTCCATGGATGGGACAGGACAATCCTATCAGGACTTGAGGGATGGGAGTCCTTATGGAATTCCCCAGTCTCCGTCTTCCGTATCATCCTTGCCATCTCACACTCCATTACTCAATGGGCTGGATTACACGATGGACAATCATTTGGGAATCATTGCACATGGAGGGCAGGGAGTGACCCAGACACTGAGAGTGATGGCTGGGGGGCCTACCTCGGATATCTCTACTGGAAGCAGTGTTGGCTACCCAGACTTCCCAACCAGTCCAGCTTCCTGGTTGGATGAAATGGATCATCCTCCTTTTTAAAATGACTCTGCCTCCCACCCTGCTTATTCTTTTGTCCTGAGAGTCCATTCAAGTATCAAGAGACAAATACACTTTCCATGGATAACATGTACCAATAAGAATTTCCATTATTTTCAATGGAAGTCCTCCACTGATTCGTGGAAGGTTGTAATGGGATAATCTTAGGGTATTATTCTATGGGGGAATTGGTGGGAGCAGAGGATTCCTACTGGAACAGCATGGGAAATGGATAAAGTATGGCTCCATGTCTAGGGCCATGAGGAATGCTGACTTCTTGGTTCTTCTCACCCCCCAACTTATAGGCTTTGGCTGTTCATTATTCTGGAAGCACCCGTGACGGACCACTTTGGGAACTCTACTTCAGCTGGTGTGTTTTCACTGAATGCTTCCCAAATCATTGCCTTTACAAGGAAATGAGCTTCTTGTAGCAGAAGTAGCGGACTCAGTGCTCCCTTGAAATAAAAATGCTTTATGGGCCAACTTCACTAAAAACCCAAGTTTGGAAGTTCAGTCATCTGTTCTTAGAGTCCCTGGAAACAATGACTTTTATTTAATACCAAAATACTTTTCAGATTTTTGGTGTGAAAAGATGACTTCTCCCCTCCACTTAATGATGTCAGTATAACCTTGATTTTATTTAGACAAACCAACCCACAAACAATGACCTTAGACTTGTCTTTTGGAGATGGGAAATGACTATCCAACTGATTGAAAACTGGAAATTTTTTGTCCCTGATTGTGATAATTTTATTCACTAAGATCACTCTGTCAGGCCTCAAATTAGAAAGATGATGAAATGCTAAACTATGGTGTCAACAATGTAGAAAGACAATCAGAGAAAATAAATGTTGGTGAAGATGCAAATTTCAAACATGTGGACAGTTCAGCCCTATTGACTAGCATAAGGTTTGCTTGGTGGGATAGTCATTCAAAGAGGCAGTGAGGCAGAGTGCTATATTTAGAGTGTATTTTGGTTTGAGTTTTTAGGGTAGCCTTGTGGGTAGCCCCCATTTAAAACAAGAGCCTTTTATAACACTAAAGAGCCATCCTGGACCTTTCACATAGATGTACATTTGTTCAATACTTTACAATTGGACTGATAGCCTGAAAGTCACAGAATGTAAACTATCTGTTAAATCTCACATTTCTGGGGGGAAGGTGTTGGGGTAACATGCAACTACAACTAAAAGACCTGAAGAAGCCTACTGATCATTGCACTTATTTCTTTTGAAATGACTGACTGTTGCACCAGTTCAGGATATCATCAGGATTATACCTTGGGTCTATCCTAGATAATGTTCCTTTTCCAGGTAAAGAAGTAAAAACATCTCTAAGGTTACCAGATCTTGCAACAGCATAGCATAAGTTAGGAGAAATGATCCTGCTTTGCAAGGATTCCACTGTGGGGAAATGGCAACCTGACTTGTTTATTGAAGATAAAGCTTCATGATCAAGCTGAAATTCTTCCAAATGGTTTCCTACCTCTTGCCATGGGAAGTAAGGGACAACTGCCCATCCCCACCCCTTGTCTCTGTATCATGTGGGTGTTTCTGTCTGCTTCATCCCTAATATATACTCTAGACATAAGAAACCAATAAGGCATAGTTTGCCAAATGTTAATCCAGGGACCAAGGATAGTGAGAGCTCTTCTGTAAACGGCTATTCTGCTTTCTAGGATATACTGAGGACTTTGGGAGGCAAGGGAGTACTATGGAAAGTGTCCTGAATGTGGAGTTCCAGGACCTAGATTTGAATCCTGACCCTGCCACTTGCTACCTGTTTGACCTCGGGCAAATCAGTTAACTTCTCTGGCCTTCAGTTTCCTCAACTGCAAAATGAGGGGGGTTGGAATAAATGATCTAATAGGCCCCTCCCAGCTCTATATCTATGATCCTGCACCTGGGAAAGAAAATACAGACATAGGGAGGGAGGCATAGGTCTGAATCCTTTTTTGTGTCATGGCTCCTTCGGCAGCCTGAAGCCTCTGAACCCTTCCTTAGAATGATGTTTTCTAAATGCTTAAAATAAAATACTTAATATTTATAAAGGTAACCAATTATCTTAAATACAATTATCAAAATGCTAAAAAAAAAAAAACCCAAACCCAAGCCCAATTTCCTGGACTCATGTTAAGAATCCCTAGTTTAAAAGGGCGAAATCAAATTTATCCTTTGCTGCTGTATTCTTTACAAACTCCTCTTCCAGCTCTTCTGAGGAGTACAATGATCAAAGATAATTCTAAAGGAGTTGTGATGGAAAAGAACTTTCACATCTTGAGAAAAAAACTATGGAATCTGAATGCAGATCAAAACATACTATCTATCCTCAATTTAAAAAATGTGTTTTATGCTTCCCCCCCCTCATCTTTTTTCCCCCTTTTGATCTGATTCTTCTTTCACAATATGACTAGTATGGAAATATGAAAAAAACAAACTCCTCTTACCAGGACTGGTTAACTGCTGAGAGAAGGTCCTATCCATAACCCATGGCTAGCTGGTTCATTGCTTTGTATGAAGACTTGTTCTCCAAGATCAGGGGTTAAATGTGCTTTTGTCTCAATGTTGCTTTTTTTTGAGGGGGGGGATTCAGGAAATACAAAGGGGTTGCAAATGAAGACTTCATTCCTGAGTTTCCATGTGCTTCGATGATGTATATTACCCTGGGAATTTCTAAGCAATGTGGACATCTAGTCTTTATTTTTTCTCCTTTCTGTAAAACAGAATTTTGCCCACCATCTTGTGAGGAGATTATAGCAAAAGGGGAAACCCTAAATGCCCGGAATGGTCCTTAGCATGTTGCAAAGGTTGTGCAAGCTGAAAACATAGTCCCTTAAGACCACAGGGATACCATAAGGAGGCAATGCAAGTTAAGGGGGCACAGATGGGGCAGCCTGCTGCTGTCTTGATTTGTGATCCTTCCTAGAAGACTAATATGTCCTTCCTTTGTTCACAAATTCCCATGGAGTAGCAGGGAAAATGAATAAGTTGGTATAGTTTTATTAGGGTTGCATGGGTCTGTCTTTCAAGAAATCTCCAAAGCACATGTTGGTGGCCCAACAAAAAAAGGATACCCAAAGTTGCTTTTGTGTTTTAAATAGATTGCTTTTTTGGTGAGCTATCCTTGTAAATAGATAGGAAGAGGTCACTTTAAGTCCATCCAAATGCTCTTCCCTCCTTTTCTCAGTTATTCTAGGATAGGGGTTCATGGACCCTTTCAGCTGTCTGATGGAGCCCTTGGACCCCTTGTCAGAAAGATGTCTTTAAATGCATAAATGCATTGAATTACAAAGGAAACCAATTATGTCTAGTTATCAAAATATTTTTTAAAAGTTCATGGGTCCCAGGTTAAGAGCTCCTATACTTAAGGGAAAAAGTTGAGGGAAGGATTCTGGCAGAACTCTATGGCTTGGCAGCTTTAAGATGCTGCACTGTTGCAATCCCCCCACCCTGCTTGCTTACACGATAGGATTATTTTAAAAAGGAAAGGGATACCATCCAAAGGTACTGACAGTATTTGGCTCTGTTCTTTGCTCCAAGGGAGCAATTAATTAGTGCCCATCATTTTCAGCGCTTAGCTAATGGTCTCTCTAGATGGAAAGTTTGGACCAAGCTGATTAAAACTCCAAGAGTTTCCACTGGTAGGTATTTTTTAAAAAAGGGAGGACAACAAACTAAGGGACAGGAAAGGTATCTAGGCCTATTTGCCAAAAATATATCAAATCATAGAGGAAGAAAATAATCTAAGGGATAATTTGGTCTAGGGGATCACTGTGAATGACTATTAAAGGGATATGTAGGAAAGAAAAGGCCATCCATCCCAATTCTCAGGCTCAAGCTATTCTCACATTTCTATGAATATCTGCTGCCTTGTTAGATTTCAGATTTTTAGCAAAAGCTGTTAATGTCATCTTTTGGGCCGATACCTGGTCCCTGCAATTCTTTGATCAAGAATTCTGAAATGCATTTGATCACGTGTCTTGCCAGACACCCCAGTTCTCACTGTGGATATTGCTGACACCCCTAAGTCAGCCAGCACAGGCTGGAAGAGCTGTGGAGGCTCATTTTGAAGCATTGCACTTTAAAAGTTGGAATCTGTGAGATGAAGACGAATTCAATTAAGCGGAAATGAGTTTTGTTTTATTGCCTACTGCTGAAGGGCTCTGGGCATGCTGAAAGCTAAATAAAAAGCACATCACTGGCACATGCTCACTCTCTCTCAGATTGGTCGATTGGCTCTTTTATCCCCCAACTGTTGTTCCATTGGCACTGAGACTAAAGAAAAGAGAGAGCTCAGCAAAGCCACCCACCCAATCCATACCCATCCCACTTGGTAGGACCAAACTGAAAGCACATGATCGTAGAACTGGTGAAGGAGACAGCTGGCAGTTAGCCGAGGCATCACCCCCCACCCCCATTCACTCAGCTGCGCTGGGCAGGTTCCAGAGTGTGGGCTGTTTGCTGGGTCCCAGGTGGACGAGAGAGAGAGACCCCTGTGCTCCTGCAGTGCTGCCCACATGGACAGAGATCCCATCAGTACTTCCCACTTGAGAGCAGCCTCCAGCCGCAGCTTCAGGGCTGCAGGATCCCAGATGCCAGATTGCTCTGAGCTGGCCTCCCAAGCTCCCCTATCCCTAAGCCCTTGACTTACCCCTTGCAGTGTAAATTTTGTACAGTTCAAAAGAAATGAAGTCTTGTTTCCTGGGGAGGGAAAAATGAATGAAAGAAAAAAAAAGACCCTGCCTATCCTTATTTATTTATTCCCATGTGTCTTTGGATAACAGAAGCCAGTGAGTTTGTTTGTATCTGCCTCCTGTGCGTTGGCATGAGATGTGTATGGTAACACTCTATGTAAAATAAATATGGAAAGTTCTTAAGAACCTCATTTGTCTGGCTTTTTATTCACTGTTGAAATAAAGAGATTAAAACATCAAAATTGAAAACATCCTTTTGTCACCAGGATAATTCCCACATGCTCATGCTTCAAGGTAAATCATAAAATGCTAGGACTACTTAGTAATAAAATTAATAATAATAAATAATAATTATTAATACTTTTTATATCCAGGAACCTGTAGTTTACAAAGCACTTCCCCCCCCAAATCTCTGTGGTATAGAAATTTCAAATATGCTCATTCCTATTAGATACAACAAGGTAAAATAGATTCAGTATTGTATCTATTCTACCTTGCTGCTTCTAATAGGAATGAGCCTGGACAGGAAGACTAAAATTCCAGTCGCAGATTCTAGTGGACCAATTTCCTCACTGTAAAATGGATCAAACAGCGCTGACTTCACAGAATTGTTGTAAGGATCAAATATTTGTAAAGCTCTTAACAGAGAGCCTGGCACCTGTGTAAATCCTGATTTCCTCCCTCTCTAGTTTACAGAGGAAGAAACTGAGGTTCAGGAAGTTTCAGGGCTTTACGCCTCTAGGTTTTTCCTCTCCTCTCCTCTAGCAGGCCTTGAGTTCCATCTTGTCACACTGAAAGACTGACTATGGGGTAGAGTTGTCCTTCTGTGCTCTCTCCCAGGACAGTGAGAATGGTCAGAAACTTGATAAATCCCAAAGACTTTAATAAGTGGCTCTCAGTGGAATAGTTAGTCTTTCAAGCTTATACATTTCTCCCTTTGAGAGAATATATTTGACTGAGGCAGGAGAGGATGGAGAAAGATCTCACCAAGTCACAGGGCTCTTCAAGAGGCTGTTTGGTAAGTGAGATTCCCCTTCTCATCTCCTCTCTTGGATAAGCTTTCCTAGAAGCCTCCAGGGGCTGAGGTTTCCTCCTCTAAGGCAGCTTTATTAGTATGCAGGACTTGCAGTTTAGCTGGAAATAAGAGCAGCCCAGACACTTTCATCAATAAAATCTTTTTTGATTAAAGTCAGAACATTTCTCTAGAGTTGGGCTCCATTCTGGGAAAAATAAGTGGGTGCTTTTTCCCTCTTTTAATTGCAGTTTTGTCCTGGTCTGAGACAAGGTTCAGAGAAAAAGGTGATTACCTTGTGTCCACTAGGAGGGAAGCCTTCAGCATCTGGCTAAGTAGTTGGTGCCCTTCAAATTTCTAAGAGGTGGCTAAGCAAGAGACAGAATTGTAGGGCCACACAATTCTAATTCTAGTTCTGCCACTGGATTATGGCATGACTATGAGCAGGTCTGGTATGACTTCCCACCTCTCTCCCAATCTTTTAAAAAAAAGAGAACAATGCAGACTGATGACCTGAACTTTTTTGGGAAGGATGCTTATGAAGTCCTTTGATTTTGCTTCTTTAGGGACAGGATTATAAATCCTTTGACAAATATTCTGTTCATATCTCCAGCACTTCATCTAGTATAGTGCCTGGATAGAGGAGACTATTAATAAAAAAAAAAGTTGAATTGAACAGAACCTTTAATGAAAACCTATGTGCCAGACAGTGTGCTGGGTACTGGAGATACAAAGGCACTGGAGGCAAAATCGTACGTAAGTAAATACCTACAATGAAGAGGACACAAAATAGATACATCTTTCTAGACGGAAGACAACTCCAAAATGAAGGGTTGTTTGTTAACAATATTATTGGGGTTCCAGAGTCAGTGAGGGCCAGGAGGGCTAGGCAGGAAAGAGAGGTAGCCAGGACTCAGCATCAGGTGGGGTATTGGGCTCTGAAATCATAGACCCCTGGCTGCAGGAATTCTGATCAATCTTTAGAGTAGCAATGTAATATTGATTTGATCCTGAGGAAAAGATGAGCCACAGGACAGATGACAAGTCCTTGGTCCAAGATCTCAGAGAATTTTTGGATGATTCAGGAGGCCAGTAGACAGCAGTGCTGGGGCTGAGAGAATGGCAAGCTGAGTAGGGAGGGGAAGCAGCAATTTGATGGCTACAGCTAGCTTTGCTCCCAGGGTAGTGATGAAGAAGACAATACAGACATTTTTATTAACAAGTGTTGCACAAATTTTAACTGTTGGTAATGGTTTTATTCAATTTTCTGATCCTGACACTAAAGACTGCTATGGGATTTCCCTTTCAGGTAACCTAGGGATTTCTGACTTGGTCTATAACTAAGCACTGTTATATTAGACTGATTGTCTAATTTTGGTGGCTGTCTCCTTCCTCCTTCCTGGCATCCTTGAAGTATCAGCTAAAATCTGGCCTTCTCCAAGGCTTTCCCCATACCCCTTGATGCTGGGACCATCTCTATAAGCTAGCTTGCATGTTATCTCTCCCAGTAGACTGTGAGCTCCTTGAGGGCAGAATGGCTTTTGGGGGAGGGGACAGGGGGAAACTTTATATGCTCAGAATTTGGTAGTGTTTTGGCAGATAACAGAGCTTTTTATAAATGTTTGTAGATGACTTATCATGTGATCCACTATCCCAAGGAGGAACAGCTCACAGAATAGCAACTTCACTTTATAGGGTGATTATCTTCCATATATGGGAACAGTTATTTACTCCAGGAACCTTTTAGTCTGGGATTTTATGTCCTCAGTTAACATAAAGAAGGTGATCTCTTGGTGATCTCTCTGAATAGTGCATAACAAGTGGGTTGCTCTTGGAGGTGGAAGGCTTGGTTCCCATCTTGACCCTACCACTCATTAGCTATGTGACCTTTCACAAATAACACCGGCACTACTTTGTGTTACCTTTTTCCTTTGTCTTTTAAAGATTTGTTCTTTGATTTTCAAGCTGAAGGCATCTCAAAAAAAAAAGTTACTAGAGGAGGAAGAGAAGAAATAACTGGATGGAGAAAATTACATCAGTTTGGATGTACAGATCCCAGAAGGACTGAGATGGAGAGTTCATTTGTTAATTTTCCTGTTTCTTTGAAGTCCTTCATTTTCTGTCTCAGAGTTTTACTGAGTCAAAAGCAGGAGGAAAAACAGCCTAGAAAAGTAGATAAAAAGGATAGCCTTGGAGTCATGAAGCTCTGGAAACAATTACTATGAGCAAGCTTTCTCAGTGCTTTAGGTAACTAAGAGGATACAAATTAAAAGGTAAATTATCAATATGCATTGAAGGGAAGTTGACACTGAAGCTCCTTAGACCAAGGAATCTAGATTAGGTTGGTGAGTAGAGAATCCAGGCCTAAGACAGACCATAAGCAATTTAAAGTAATTGACGGATCTTCTTGCCATGGTCTGCTCTTTTTTTGTGATGGTGATGATTTCTGCATTAAAATAGACATTACTCTTGTTCTAATAGAAGCCCAGCACAGCATCTGGCCACAGTAGGTATTTAAACTGATTGGAAAACAGACCTGTCCGAATAATTGCCACTGGAAGCCCAATTTGAGCCTAGCAGTCCCCATCAGTGGAGATTTTTAAGGAGACAGTTGAATGTTGTGGATGTCATAGTTTAGATTGTGTTGGTTGAGATCTCTGAAGTTCCTTTAAGTTCTGAGATTGTTTGATTTAATAAGCCTCTTCTTTTGCACTGGAATAAAAATTATTAGAAATAAAGACTCTTGCTGTTGAATTCAGTTTTGAACCTATGTAAAAAAAACACCCCAAAACAACCCATCATCCTTAATCTAAATAACTTTAATTCCTCCCTTCTTTGAAGAATGTAATTTTGGTTCCATTTTAGCATGCAAAATTCACTATCATTCCCCCCATAAAGTCTCTAAGATGGCAGAAAGAGTGAACATCTAAATTCAGTTTTGTGAATTTCTTCTATTGCTGAACGTGTGATTGAAAAGTAAACATCTGAGTGCCATTTTGCCCTTTGTACAGTAGAAATATGATGGGTGAGAGAGGAGGAAGGAAAAATCAATGCTTATAAAATGGGACCAAAATCATTAAGAAGAGGGAAATTTTTATCATCATGCTTCTAAGAGGGGTAATAAAAATATACCACTAGAACTATTAAATAAAGGTCTTTTAAATGATCCGCTCTTGCCCTAGAAAGAGTATATCACATGCTTGTAGGAAAACCAGGTCCAGCAGATTTTGTGCCTATTCCTTCCCAGATATTTTAAAATAAGGAATCTCATAGCATTTCTTACATTTGGTGCCTTTCTTGCTTACTACCTGAGCCCTATTTAAAAGAGGAATCAGACCGGTTTATACCTTGAATAATTCTGGAGTGATTTCAGACAGGAAGGACCTATCTACTTCATTTCTGCTCATGAATCTCCTGACTTTATCTACCATGCCACAGTAGCCTTCTCACTCCCGAAGTTCTCTCCACCTCTGTAACTCCTTTGTTGTGCTTGGGTTCTTCCCAGAAACTCAATTTTAATTACAGTGCACAGGCTCTAGCCCTCTCCATTCCTTGCCAGGTCCACTCCTGATGCTTTGAACATTCTACTGTATATCTTCCTCCCCAACCCTTTTCAGTTTTTAAAAATTTTTAGTGTGGTCTTCCTCCTTTAGGATTCAAGCTCTTCTGGCTTGTATTCCCACAACTTACCATAGAGTATGTAAACACTTGATAAAAGATTTGGTTTTTTTTAAGTATCACCTTATTTCACTTGGTTCAGGTTTGCAAAATTCCTAGGAAGCTTCTAGGATGGAATTAAGATTGAACAACAAGAATATATACTTGCTCTATATCAATACATGCAATTACATCAGACCACAAGCCCACTGAATCTTCTGAAATAGTCAGCAAAGGGAATTTTTTCAACCCTCCCCTAACGGGTTTTCCATTTCTGAATCAGGAATTTTCTCCTGAAAACTGAGCACAATAATGGGTTTTGGCCTATGCCCAGAGAAACCATAGGCATGGCTAAACCAAGCTACCAAGGCATATACAGGTTTTGGCAGCCATGATGATTTGGGCGTTCAATCTGTCGCATACATCAGGCACCTGGGTCATCATAATTCGTTCTATGGTGTGATCTCCAAGGTATTCCTTCTGGCTATTGTTTGCTTAGTGACCTCCGAAGGCCAAGTCTGGCTTTGTAGCAGATACCTGCAAACGGCTAGGGCTCATCTAAGCTGGGGGGAATGCTATAAAAAGGAACCATATGACTGGTGAACCAGGGCCCTTTATACTCAGCATGCGTTGGCTTTATATTTTTTAATCATTTTAACATTTAATGCTTCTCAATTAAAGTGATTTCCTAGAGTGGATGCCAAGCTTCATTTAGAATGCGCATTAACCACTTTCACCATCGGTAGTTAAAGGCACTGAGGGATTTAAACAGCAATCCACAAGTCTGTTCAGTAAAGGTTTGGTGGAATAAAGCAGATTATAAACAATAATATATGTCTCTCTTTTCTTTTTTTGGAAGGGCTCCAAACTCACAAACAGGGCTAAAGTGCTATAAACATATCCAGGACTAAGCTTTGAGCTCCACAAATGTACTTCATGAAAGCTGTGGGCACCGGTCAGGCCACTTTTCATCCGTGTATGTGTATGTGGGTGTGTATTTTAAAAGAATATTTTATTACGCAAAGTGTCTATCAGGCTGAACTTACCTTCCAAATATTAAAATGCAAGCCAGGATTGCCACGTAAGTGAGAGAAATAAATCCTGGTCTGGCGCAAAGGATGAATGTGGTGTTGCTGCTCGGGCTGGCCTGAAGGTCACCTCCCTTCCCGACATCTTTCCAGTTCACTGCCACTCTACAGGTTCATTTTAAGTGTATGTTAGGTCATCACACCAAGACTAGGAGGTACAAAAGCACATGAGATTCGGGCTGGGAAGGAGTTCTCAGCATTCTGGGTGCCCATACTGCCGGCACTATTTAATTTTTTTGAGGTAGCTTATAGTGTTGTTTTCAGCTTATACTATCTTTTTAACTTCACTGTTTTCTTGGTGGTCCCAGAACTTAGCAGCTACCCCCAATTATTATCCCCTTGAGGGAAGTTAGGAAGAAAGGTAGCAGGGTACAACAAAGTGCCCCAGATGGGAATTAGGGTCATAGGTTTGCTACTGATCTTGGCAAGTCATTTATTTCACTGAGCATAAAGTTGGTGTGGTAAATATTGGAGTTAGGAGCCATCTGGACTGAATTATTATCTGACAATAAATAATCATTGAGTAACCTAGGACAAATCATTTTTGCTTTTTTAAGTCCCAGTTTTCTCCCCTGGGGAAAAAAAAATGGATCACAGGGTTGTTGTGAAGAAAGCACTAGGTCAACTCTAACGTGCTTCACTTGTTCCTAGTTGTGTGTGACTGGCAGTGTAGTATGGTGAACAGAGCACTGACTAAAGTCAGAGGACCTGGGTTCACATCCCACTTTTGGAGCTGTGAGTGATCTTGGGCAATCTGGATGTATCCTCTTCCTGGGTGTCTGTTTGCAAAATGAGTGTGGAAGGGTGACAGATAGCCTTGAAGGACAATCATAATCTGAGTTGAGTCTGTTTCCTTTTCTATAAATTGTGGATATTTGCATTACAACTCAGTTTTGTTGTGAAGTTTAAATAAAATAATATACAAGAAGGCACACACATGTAAAATACTACACCAATAAATTTAAGTATGGTGAGAATCATAGTAACAGTAATTCTTATTGCACTGGCCATGAAGTATACATCTAAATTACATAAACCAACACAAAACCTGGAGATAGTCATGCCCATTACTTTATCCTAATATGGTCTTTTAGTTACAGTAGGCCTTGAAATGTATTGGTTAGCTGTCTTCAGAAATGTCAGATTTTTTTAATTAAAGAAGGGGCATTCAGATAGCTTAAAAGGTTACATACAAAACAGTGAAAACAAAAATCCTGACATCTACTTGATTAATAAAATAAATTACAAATAGGGAAATTTTGAAATATCAGTTTTTCCTTATAACAATCAGGCCCCAAGGTGGCTAGGTGGTGCAGTGGATAGAACACCAGCCTTGAATCAGGAGTACCTGGGTTCAAATTTGGCCTCAGACACTTTTAATTACCTAGCTGTGTGACCTTGGGCAAGCCACTTAACACCATTTGCCTTGCAAAACCTAAAAAACAAAAAAAAAAAAGAATCAGGCCCTTATTGTGATGATTTGGAACTTTCTCTGTCTAGGAGCTAACAGAAATATTTCAAGATGTGATGACCAAGGACTAGGTCTAACTGATTTCTCCTTGCTTAATGTCAATTAAAAGATCATTTTAAGATTTATCATTCTTTGTGTATATTAAATTGTAACAGGGTTATAGTCACAACCAATAGATTCAGAATATTCTTAAGACTGTTATTCCAGAAAGGGATTGTTTTTCTTCATTTAAATCCTATGCTTGATAATTACTTTCTCCTTCAGCTCTCAATATGTTAACTGGGTTTTCACATTATGGATGAAAATCTATAGAACAGCCATTATGAAATGGTACTGAAAGAATTAAAAGATAGCTAAGTCAATGCTTCAAATAATTATGAATCATTCACATCACAATATTGTATAACTGATCAAACTCTAAATTGATGATCTTTTAATTCTCATTAAAAAAAATATTAAAATCTTCCATTACTGGAAGAACAACTGAAGAAGGGGGCTCCAGTTCTGAAGAGGAAAGCAGTACTTTCCTGTTTTCTCACTTTGTACTTGGGGACATGATCTCATCCACAGCATGATGGCATCCATTGTAATACCCTGCTAATATGGACAGGTGTAGGTACTTTAAATTGCTTCATGAAAGCTTGAGGGCTTTCCCTGACCTGCCATAATGAACTTTTGCTATATAAAATCTAAGTCAGGTTAAAAACTAGACAAAATTGTCTTTTTTTTGTGTGTGAGCAAGGAGCAAAGCAGCTGGTGGATTTGGGATCTGCTTCTTTTTATTTTGATCAATATTTTAATAATTCAAACAATAACAGATCACTATAGGAAAAAGAATTCAATATGTAGTGGTATGTAACTGGAGTGGGGGGCTTCATTTTCCTTTGAAGAATGCACTCTGGTTGACTGAGGGGACTTTGAAAGCTTGAAATTTAACAAAGATATTGGGCAAGTAAGATATCACATTTTAGGAAAAAAACATCCAAAAATCTCTATATGCAATTGAAACAGCTATTTAATGAGGTCTATTACTTAACCCTCCAGTAAACAAAGCTCAGCTCTGCTGCTATCCTAGACCTGGTACATTAATCCTCAAAGATGCTGCAATGTCCAGGACATGGAACAATAACCCACAGCCAAGTAGTTAAAGCTGGCAGGAAGCAAAGAAATACCTATTTAATAAAAAGGTTCACTGGATAATAGCAACCTTTTAGCTAGAAAATGCTGAAACATTAAAAAAAAAACTAACAGATGATTCCAGATCTCCCTTTCCACTGCTATACTTCTGGCTTAAAGAGATTCAGACAGAATTATGTGGTGTTTCATATAAAATATGTGGGAAATGGTCTATAATTCTCACATCTTCATTAGAGACATGGTTATACTATGAGCTAAACTCTGAATTATGTCCTGATATTCATGTTTTGTGGAAAGACTGCCATTTAAGAGACCTAATGAAACATTCTGAGACAACAATACAGAACCAATTCTCAATTAACTATGGTACTGATAGTGGAGTATTCGTACTCTGCATCCTCTGTCTGGAGTATTCTCCTGCCTTTCAGTACTTTAAATCCTAGGCATCCTTTAATATTCAACTAAATGCTATCTTCCTCAATCTCCCTTTTTCTACTTGTTTGTAAAAGTAGTGTACTTTTCATATAATACTATGAAGATTTTTTTTTTTTGGTCCTTTTCTCTTGATGAAAACCATGACGGGGCAGCAGCTAGGTGGTGCAGTGGATAGATCACTGGCTTTGGAGTCAGGAGTACCTGAGTTCAAATCTGACCTCAGACACTTAATAATTACCTAGACGTGTGGCCTTGGGTAAGCCACTTAACCCCTTTGCTTTAAAAAATCTTAAAAAAAAAAAGAAAAAAGAAAAGAAAACCATGACATCAGGGAGGTGATGCCATGATAAGCCCATGAATTAGATTGGGGGGGTGGCTGTGCTAGGTTTCCAGTTTCACTTTTTCCTCCAGAGCCATCTGGGTCCAGTTGTCAGATATGAAATCAGGATGACTGGAGCTGGCCCTGGATGGGAGAAAATCAGAGTTAAGTGACTTGCCCAAGGTCACACAACTAAGTAAGGGTCAAATATCTGAGGCCAATTTCAAACTCCCATCCTTCTGACTCCAAGGCCAGTGCTCTAACTGCTGTACCACCTAGCTGCTCCATGTAATACCATATGTTAACAATTATGTCAAAGACAACTAGGTGGTGCAGTAGATAGTGTACTGGACCCGGAGTCAGGAGGACCTGAGTTCAAATCTAGCCTCAGACATTTTCCAGCTGTGAGACCCTGGGCAAGTCACTTGGCCCTGTTTGCCTCAGTTTCCTCATCTGTAAAAGGAGATAGAGAAGGAAATGGCAAACTATTCCTTTGCCAAGATATTCCTAAATGGGGTCACAGAGCTGGACAAGACTGAAAAGGCACAACAGAGCTGTATCTATTATTTCTTAATCTGTGCTAAAATGGTAATCTCCCTGAGAGCAAGGGATGTTGTCTTATTTATATCTCCACCAGCAACTTGCATAGTGGTCTAAATACAGTATGTACTTACTATTTATTGCATTGTATTTCAGAGTTTGAAGGTGACCTTGGTGACCCAATTAATCTAACCTGAAATTGCAAGGAACACTCACTAGAACATCTGATAACAAGCCATCACCTCTTCTCTGCTTTAAGACTTCCAGTGAGGGGGAAAGAACCACCTTCTAAGGCAATTCAGGGCATCTTGGGGTAGTTTTGATTTCCCTTGAAATCAAGTTTGAATTTATTTCTCAGAAACTTCTATTCACTGATCCTGGTTCTACCCTTGGGCCAACAAAACATGGCAGATTCTTCTTCCACATGACAGTCTTTTAAATATGTATTATTAACATTTCTCCCTTTGAATTTTCTATTTTCTAGGCCAACATTACCCCATCTTTATATGACATTGAGTCAAAACTGTTTTGGTTGCCTTAACATTCTCTAGTGTATCCAAGAACTGAACATAGTACTAAAGCTATGGTCTGCCTAGAACACAGTAGAGAAGGGCTATCACTTCGTGATTCTCACAAATTATCTAACTCAGATCAAGATGTCATTAGGTTTTTTTTGGCTGCCACATCACACTGCTACCTTAGATTGAGGTTACAATCCATGAAAATCCCCACATCTTTTTCATACCAACTGCTATCTATCATACTCCCCCCTACCAACTTAAATACTTATGAAGTTGATTTACATAGTAGGTGCTTAATAAATGTCTGTTGGATGTATTAACCTAATGAAGTCTTGCAATGAACATTGCAATGAACAGAGTAGGGGGTTGGTTGTCAAGACAGCTCCACTCCAGTCTGGAGTAGACTAACACTAAGGCTGGAGTTGGGGGCTGGTACAACAGAGTCATAAGGGCCTCTTATCATTAAGGAGTCATTATTTATGCTTCAATTTTCCATGCCAAATGAGGCTTTGGGGAATTATCAAACTTAAAAAAAAAAGATGGGCATCTGTCCCCTCTTTGTCATCTTGTCAACCTACTTCTAACAGTGATGCTGCTGCTAAGTAGTTGGGTCACTTTGGTTAAGTGACTGAATCTTGACATATCCCTAATTTCCTCATGTTAAACAGTGATAACAGCACCCACAGGATTATTGTGAAGGAAAAAAGTAATAATGCATGGTAAAGCATTTTGAAAAGTTGAACGATAGCTAGTCGGTGTGTGGCTTTTTTCCTACCATGAAGTGATTTTAGAGATTAAACTGTGGGACACAGCACTTTTTCCTCCATGAATTCAAGGGGCTCAGCTCTACCCTTTTAAAGGTTTCTCTAAGATTTTTTTTTAAGGGATTATAGTATTTAGAGTTGTAAGGGATCTCAGAGATGATCTAGTCCAACTTCTTCTCTGTAAAGTGATACTGCTGCTGGAATGACTCTGGGATCTGGATCCATTCATAACAACCCATCCAAATGTTCTCAATCAGATCCTCTAGTCAATGTTCCCAAAGGGGAAGTCCTAGAAGTTGCCAATCTCAGCTCTTAGAGTATACATTTGTTATCCTCAACTTCTGCTCCTCGGCCAGCTCCAAATACACTATTTGGTGTTATCTTTTATCCTTTGTGCTTCTAATTCGTTGTTGGTAATGTGCCACAATCAATCCCATAAAGCAGCTTGCTGTGTGTACCCTGATGCTCTAATTCTTTATATTTCATAATTCATAGTCATAGATTACTAGCATTAAAAAGAACATTTTTGTTTTTTGCTTTATTTTGTTTCAAGAAGCAGTTTGAGATCATTAAAAATGCTGCACAATTTTCCAAATGCAACCCAGCACATTCTTGCTCCTATTTGATTCTATACCCAATTTATTATCTGAAATGTCTGTCTGAAAAAAAGCCACACACCGACTAGCTATCGTTCAACTTTTCAAAATGCTTTACCATGCATTATTACTTTTTTCCTTCACAATAATCCTGTGGGTGCTGTTATCACTGTTTAACATGAGGAAACTAGGGATATGTCAAGATAAATAAGTTTTGGTAAACACTTTTCAAGACATTTGCCTGAAGATGTCTTGTGTGCTATCTAAACCCTAGGAGGTAGCTTTGGCTGCTCTATCTAGGAAACAATAGGACTAGATTAGATAGCTATGAGATTCTATATCCAGGTTTAGAAGGTTGATCTTGGTAAGAGACTAGAAATTATTTACAGAGTAGATATTTTTCTTGACAAGCCATTTGGATTGTGACTCTAAAAAGTATTAAAAGTGTCACTATTCCTCAAAAACTTACCAACTAGAAAGAGGTGGGAAAGGCAAAGAAATAAGCTTCAGGAGAATTTGGATGATTCATTGAGATATTTTTGTTTTGTCTCCACTTGATACTTTAAATGATCTCTTTCAATTCTTAATATTTAGAGTTGGAAGAAACCTGAAAGATGATCTTGATGGTAAGCCATTTCTTTCTTTATATTGATGAGTAAGCTGAGACCAAATGAAGTTAAGTATCATGTATGGAACTAGTAAGTAGCATATCTTTGTGAGGATACAGAAAGGAAGTTTTTTTGAGAAGCGTCAATCAGAATAATGTACTTGGTCATGGGACTGGTTGGGAAGAAAAGAGAAAATCTGGATTATTAAGATTTGACTACTTTTCTTTTAAGGTATAATCCAGTTTTAAAAATAGAGACCAAAAGAGTAAGAAGATCTCTGAACTTAAGAGCTAATAATACTTAACAAAAATTAGGCAATTTGGATTATTAGAAAAGTTTATTACATATGTGTAATGGAGTAAAAGAAATCAAAAATGGTATTTTGATGGTATATCTTCAGTAAGAAAGGAATTCCTATTAAGTACTTTTGTTGGGAAATGGGAAATGGAAAAAAGTGGTCAGTTGTGCTTTTATCTGTTTGGCACTTAAAACAAGATTTTAGTGTAGATAGAATACAGAACTGAGAATGTTATCAGAATGAAAAAGAGAAAAGTGATAAAAACCAAAGAGTAAGGATACAAAGGATAATTTCAAACAGGTTTTGAGAACTTTTTAGTTACATCACTCACAGATGATTTATTCTTCTAACTCAAAGACATTCTAATCCCACAGAAACTGATTGTAGTACAAATTTTACAATGCTCTGCTGCATTAGAAATATCAGACAAGAAAGATCTGGAATTAGATATCCAAGCCAATAAAAACTCAAACCATTCTTCCCTTCCCTTCCAAAACAGTAATATCCAAAAAGTGATTTTTAACATTTTTTGTTGTTCTTACAGTAAAACCAGAAATAACTTTCAAAATATTTCACATTATATTTTTGAATATGATTAATATATCCAGTATTCACAGTTGAACCCACAGTAAAACATTTCTTCTATCCAATTAGTTTGTTCACAGGATTTAGAGCTGAAAGGGGGTCTGAACAATTATCTAATCCAATCCCCTCATTTGATATAGGAAACTGAGGCCTAGAGAGGTAAAGAGACTTGCTCTGAGTCACAAAGATTATGAGGGTCAGAATCTGAACCTACATTTCCTGGTGCTTTCTAGGCCAAACTACTTGGAAAATCCAATTAAGAGTATGGAAACAGTAGTTCATCATGTATTCACTGAGAAGGTTCTCAAATGATTAGGTGACCTTTTGCCTCAAAACACATTTTTTTCCTTGGGAGTAGTTCCTCCACTTTCAGCAAAGAAACTCAAGGAATTCTAATCTAAAATGCTCAAGGTAGGAGCATAATCATTTCTATAATCACTCAGTAAGAGTTAAAGGGAAATCAAGACCAGCTGTCCAACTGGTATAATGGATAATGCCAACACAGCCCTCATGATACAGAGTTAATTCGCTGTGTTATGATAATATTAACTGCTTCTGGAAAACATCTTGGTAACTTAATGAAGAAAGAGTTAAATATCTTGAGACTGGCTTTAGAATGCATTTGATATTTCTAAGGTGATGGTAATATTCAGTGAATGATCTAAAGTTGTAAAGGTGAACTCAAAAATTCTTAAAGTGAAATAAATAAAAAATTATATCTCCCACTAAGTCCCATTGATTTTGGTTTGATATGAAAATAGAAAAAACAAAGGTCAAATCGCCAAATGTTGACAAAAGACAACAGTGTTTTACACGGAGCAGGTGCTTAATATTTGCCGAATTAGATGAATGATTGCTCAAGCACCTGCCCTTTAAGCCTGTATAGAACAAAAACTTTACTAAATTTGCTCTTTTACTAATATGCACAAAATAACAATAATTTTAAAAGGACATGCAATAATTTTGCATCTTGTCTGCAATTAGGAGAGATGGATTCTCACACACACACAAGGGTACACAGTGGAATAAAGCCAAAGTAAGCTAAGATGTAGCTTGAATGCTAAGAAAGGAGCTCTAAGATATTGAAAAAATTCTCTAAGAATGCTAGTGAAATTTCAAGAGCTTCTATATATATGCGTGCCAGATTTTCAAACATTTAAAAAACTGAATACTGGTGAAAGATGCTGGTCAATATCCTAGAAGATCTAGGTCTTCAAGAAAGCTTGAGAGCAATCCAACAAGAGAAGCCCTCATCAACATGTCTGACTGCCGCCAGAGAAGCCCTCCTGGGGGAGGGGGTACAAGCTGATGGAAAATTTTGCCAACAACCAAAGTTCTAGGCCTGCTAGTATTTTGATGAGTTCAATTATTACCTCAAACTAACTTCCTACTTGATTTGTACAATAATAGCTTTCAAAAATTTCCTGGATTAGGTTGAGCCAGGATAAAAAGGCAATCTTAGAGCCCAAGATGGATACTGGCAAAATGCTTAAAAAAGCATCCATACCCATTTATAGAAGTTACCTGGGTGTCCACTCTACTCTCAAAAGCACTGGGTAATAGTGCATCAATTCACATTAGACTTTAAACGACTCTCATTTTAACATAATGCTGCAATCCTTCTGACACAAACATTTTATCTTAAGGGAGAAGTTTGGCTACTAAGAAAAATTCCCCTCTCTTCTTCCAAGTTGTTTAGGAGAATACTGGTTTAACTAGTGCTTTGTCCATTTTCAACATTTCTTCCTCTGAGTTTACTGAATTCTATTCTAAAATACACAAGATCTGAAGGTTTCCATAAAACAGTTGGTTTTCCTTATGTCTTCCACATCCCTCAAAGATTACAAATTTTTTCCTTACTGTTTTTGACCATTATCTCTTCTTCTCTTCTCAAATTTGTTTGTAAACTGAGAAGTATACTTGGAATGTACTTGGTCCAGTTGTATTAGTGCCACTGACAATCTGGGTACCATCAAATCAGTTATTTCTTGAATAGATGACCTCATTTTCTATGTAACAGTCATTTTTTGCTCATATCTATATTTTAAAGAGTAACCATATTTAATGTTGTGCAAGATGCTCTGCTACCTTCCTATGCCCTCTTGAGTAGTGATAAGTATCAGAGCATGTTCAAAGAACGAGATCATATTATGTTCTGTACATAAGTTTATCTAATCTCCCCAATGTGTGCAGATACAAGGAACTGCTGAAGCTTTGAACCCCCAGTCACCATCTCTGAGTGTCCTAGTCTTCATTAGCCAATGCATACAAAAAAGAGTGGCAGAGAAAGGCTACTATTGCAGTTTTCTTTCATTATTGAAGCCCTGGGCTAGAAGAGGCTGCAGCTTCCCAGTTGCAGAGTTAAGCTTTGCCAGCCGTGTGTTGCTGTAGGACTAAAGAGACAGCCTTGCAGCCAGTCACCTCCTCCGGCAGACAGCCCTCCTGGTCTCGCAGGGTGGGGTCAGCTCCACACTTCAGCAGCAGCTCCACAATGTCTAAGAACTCACAGGCAGAGGCTAAAGAGAAAAAAAGATGAGTATGAAACAATATCTCATTGGCAGTGATAATCAAAAAGCCATGCTCTATTACAAACAAAATTTAATACCAGGCTGCAAGATTAGGCTGTCATCGTTTTGAGAATACATCTGAACACTCAAGAGTTACAAAAATTTTGTTTGTTTGGTGCCTTGAAAGGCATATATAAATATTTGGCATATTTCAGAGAATTCTAGACACTCAATTGTAGGAGATGTCAGAAGTATCCTGTATCCAAACAGGAATGAGAAAGATATTTAATGGTGAATATGTAAAATTTAACTTAATGGTTAAGTATATGTAATACCTTTACTCCAGGGATCCACTTTGTGGCACCCATGCTACAGACTGTCTATATTATCTAGAAGGTTTCATGTTATTTTGTTCTGTATCTAAACAGTTCAGATTTGCTAATGAATTCTGATTATCTATTTCATCAAAGTGGTCATCTGGGTGAAAGCAGTATTTCAGGAAGGTTCTTTCCAAGAAAGGAAAATGAGTACAGAAGGACCATGTGGATTGTAGAAATTTCCCACCTGTGCCCTTTAGAAGATGTATTTATGAGGCTGAACCCCCCTCCCCCCAAAACCCTCAATAGGCACAAACTATTAATATCAGTCATTCAACCTTCCTCTTACATTTCTGGCTACAGTTTGTATTTATCCACTCTGGATTTTCTCTCTTGGCATATAATGGTAGGACTTTTACTTTAACTGACATTTGGAAAAGACACTTTCCTTTTTCCCTTTGCTGATGCACTCTCTCTCCTTAGATAAGGAGCAAAATAATTTCCTTGACCATTTAGATTTCTTCCCAAAGGTCCTAGAATCTTCATACTTTTTTCTGGTTGTACGGCCTGATGGCTACTTAACAGGGGCACCTCTTTTTCAAAGCCACATTTTAGAGTTATCTTCCATGTGCTTGTGTGTGCATGTGCATTGTGTATGTGTGTGTATATATGTGTGTGTGTCTTTCTCTCTCCCCTGTCCACCATAGTTATATAAATGCTAATTTAAAGAAGTTCTCATTGTTACAGGGAAGACAATATGCAATAAGCTACAGACATACAAGGTATATGCAGAGTAAATGCAAGGTTATCTCAACATGGAAGTATTAGTAAGTGATGGTGGTAATGGGAACCAATGTCATAAGTCAAGTCCTAAACAAAAAAATACCATTTGAAGTGCAAAAGAAAAAAGTTAAAGCTACATTGCCTGAGGATCACTATAAGAAGAAAAAGCAACTAATTTATTTTTCATATAAATAGCCATGTGAATCTAAATCACGAGCACTAATCATTAACCTTTCTGTTGTTACTATAATGAAAATGTTTCTGGCTATCAGTCTTGACTTACTTCAATGAAACATCTGGATGTGCTGCAATAAAATTAGGTCCTTTCATCAACAGTGAAGGAGGACTATGTCTATAGTACTAATCTGTAAACCAAATAATAACCAAGACATTTTGGATCAAATTTAGTTTACTTCTACTCTAAGCCTAGACAAGATCTGTTCTTGCAGATCTGACAAATATGTGTTGCTAATGAAAAAAACCCCTTTAATTTAGCTTCCCAAAGATGAGGGGTAAGTAGCATGATGGAAATTACTTTATGGGAGGTGGGATGTGATTTTTGTGCATTTTTGCTTAGGTGAAATTTCAACTTCTAAAATACTGTGCCTATTGGCAGGAATAAATTAAGATTTAAAATCAAATCTATCAAATCCAATTTAAACTAAACATTTAAATATAGAATTTAAGGTTTAAATAAATATTTCAGTATGACTTCAGTCGAGATACAGTAAAATCAAGGGGAATACCTATTTTGGGTCACCTTTATTAAAATGTTGTTTGTGTTTATAAGAAAGAGGAAATTGGTGATATAGGAAAAAGCAATAAATTGTAGAGATGAGATAAAAGAAATGAATAGAAAGTCAAGATTCTTTAACCTAGTACTCTGAAAAGATGAAGAACCAATATATGGGAATATTTCAATAGAAAATGGCAAAATAGTGAGTGAAAGAATTCAAAAGCTAATACCTTGAATCTTTGAAGCAGAATACTTCAAATGGATTCTCCTATATATTGGTTTTCATTGTACATAATTTTTTCAATTTAGACTATAAGATCCTTGAGGGAAGTGGTCATGTCTTATGCTTTTTCTATCTCCCCACAAAGCTTAGCATAGTCATGGACATTTTAGCAGGTGATCCTCAAATACTGATTGACTAATATCTACATCTTCAGTTAAACATAGGGTACAAACTATTTCTATATTTGACTTATGAACTTCTCATTCTCTAAAAATAGACACACAAAAAAAGGGCAAGATGAAGATGGAAGAAGTATACTAAGAGGGAAAATGGGCTGAATTTTGTATGAAATTAATGAGGAAATGTGTTGGTACTCACACTGTGATGGGAAATCCAAAAAATGGTCATCAACCCATCTTGGAAAAGCATGAAAAAGTCTCTAGGGATTAGAACAGCTGCTGAATTTATGGTACCCTGGGAACCTCTATTTGTCAAGTGCCAGAGAGGCAGCCCTGACACTGGCACAGGTGAAGATGAATTTTCATTCAGCACAGTTCGCCTTCTGACTCCATTAATCCTCAGGGTTTTGATGATGAATTTCTTTCTTTCTTTTAAAAAATTTTTTATTTATTTTCACTCTAATGTCTCCTCCCACTGCCCTGCAACAGCATGGAAGGAGCAGAACAGATGGTGCTTTACAAGGAAGATAGAGAGCCCAGGAGGATACAGAGCCAGCCCCCTCTAAAATCACATGACTACATGTGCAAGGAAAAGCCTTGATTTCCTCTGGGAGACATAGAATCAATGATGTTAGTATTCCCAGTGGAGAGAGGGGAGGGGGGAAAGACTAACAGGCCATTTATGACGAAGACCACATTCATACTGATCAACTCTTCAACAAGGACCATATTTAATCATAAAATAACAGAAGCACCAATTCCTGAAAGCCAGTGACCACTAAAGTACAATGGAGGCAAATAGGTGCAGTAGCAGGTTGCTCTCCAAAGTCCAGGTGGCATGGACTGGTAAGGCCATGTGCTAGCAGAACACTGGCCTCTATTTAACCTGCTATTGGCTCTGACCCCAGCTCTAATCGGAAGGGGCCAGTATTTACAACCCATCTAAGGATGGAGTTTGACACCTGCTGTAATCACAAAAACTGTCATCACAAGGACAGCTGTCAGGCCAAACTGTAATTAATAAAAAAGAATGGGTAGACGTTAAAGAAACCCTCAACATCTCACTGTTCTCACTTACTGGACTGAACTGTATTTATAGTTATAATGAAGTTCCTAAAATAGATAGGTATCCTGAAATAAAATTAAATCAGGAAACAAATATTGAATAAACTAAAAAAGGGCCTGGGGTAGGTGTAGTAAAGATTGATAATAAAATAAAGATCATTTTGTTTTAGTTTAACTTAATGGAAAAATTAATTACTTTTAAAGTGATTATTATATAATCTGTATAAATTTCATTTTATGAGGAATTCTTTTAAATGAATACTTTCTTTAGAAAGTTATTTTATTTTTAAATAGCTGTTATGTTACTAACCATTCAACACATTATATTGTTTTTAAGTGTTTACTTATCTTAAATATTAGTGTTATCACATTTGTTTTCTTTACAATGATTAATAAAATTGCTTTGAAAGACAAGGACTGAGGTTGTATCTATCAATGATTTCCTTGGGTTGATAAGATTCCTGAAATGAAATAATTTTTTTTTACAAAGACAACACATTTAGTGCACAGGAAACAGAATGCAATTAAATATACAAGCATGGAGATATAGGTATGATATACACACACTAAGTATCAATAGCCTTGAAAAACAGCCATTACTTGCCCAAGGTGATCAATGAGTAGAAAAGAATTTGGATTTGCATCTAATTTTACTATTGTACCTATGTGCCACTCACAGGGAGAATGTAATGTTTAAAACCTGGTGAGTTTTCTGTATTACTTATGAGATTATCTACCGTGGGGATTATCTGGCAAATATTTAATCCTGAGCTGACTTCCTCTTACTACTCAGAGTTGCTTTCCCTCACTGTCCAGCTGGTATATTTCCAGGGAATTCAAACTAATTTTAATATCCATCCAAACAAAATATAATTAAGAAGGTAGGTCATATGTGTAAAAATTGTATAATGCGTTTCAAAAATCAAACAGAAAAGACATTTGAATTATCCACTGTTTTGAATTATCCCTACCACTGCTTACTTCCATTTATATAGGCTATATATGTTAAATTGTAGGACCCAGGATTAAATAGAAATTTTTTTGGAAAAGAAAATATAAGCATACTCTGAAAAATTCTATGAAAATGACTATTACAACCATTACAACATGACTCAAAATGCATTTACGTTTCTTTTATTTCAAATAAAGATTCTTATTCATTCTTATTAACACTGTTTTTGTCTGTCATTATTGTTATCTTCTTAAGAGTAGCTAGCATGGGGCAGCTAGGTGGCACAGTGGATAAAACACTGGCTCTGGAGTCAGGTAAACCTGAGTTCAAATCCTGTCTCAGACTCTTAATAATTACCCAGATGAGTGACCTTAGGCAAGTCACATAATCTTGTTGTCTTGTAAAAACAAAAAAAGTAGCTAGCGTTTTTATAGTACTTTAAAGATTTCTAAGTGCTTTATATATGTTTATCTTAATTAATCTTCACAAACACTTGTCAGGTAAGTTATTTTATTATCTCCATTTTACAGATGAAGCCATTGAGGCTGTGGGGTTAAGTGACTTACTTGGTCAGTCACACATAGCTTAAGAGTGAGGCAAGATGTGATCCAACACTCTAGCCTGATTTATTAAAAGCACAGTGTTACTTGACCCTTCATTCCCACTGGCCCTTGCTATCTAGGCAGAAGGCGTTCTCTGGGAAGCGCATCTGCAAGTTCAGGACCTAGTGTCTTCTGAAGAGGACAATGCCCCACTCCTAGTCAATCAGCTGTCAAATCTCTTGGAGTCCACCAGGGCATCTTGGCCTCCCACCAACATGGCCACATCCTCATCAACATGTGGAATGAAGAATGATGATAAGTGCAATGGTTGGATTTATATAACACCTCCTATGTACCAGGCCTGTGCTAAGCACTGAGAGCCTCACAGCAGCTGATTGCTATTATTATCATCCACTTTTAACAGAGGCAAGTGAGGCAAACAGAGAGGAAGGGATCTTCCCAAGGCCACTGAGTTGATAAGTGTATGGCTGGACCTGAACTGTCTTCTTGACTTGTACTATCCAGCTACCTCAATTTGTTTGAATTATTTTAGAAAACCTAATCAAGGGGCGGATAGGTGACGTAGTGGATAAAGCACCGGCCCTGGAGTCAGGAGTACCTGGGTTCAAATCCAGTCTCAGACACTTAATAATTACCTAGCTGTGTGGCCTTGGGCAAGCCACTTAACCCCGTTTGCCTTGCAAAAACCTAAAAAAAACCCCACAAAAAACAAAACCCTAATCAGCTTCCTTATTCTCATCCCTTCCAGCTGTCCATGTCACCTTACTATACAATAAACTTCAGTGGCTTTCTCATCTCCAGGATCAAATATGAAGTCCTCCCCTTTACGTTTAAAGCTCTTTGAAACTTGACCCTTTCTTACCTTTCCAGGTTCCTTAAACCTTACTCCCTCCTGCACTCGGGGATCTAGTGACACTGGCATTCTTGCTTCCCCCACCTTCTGTCTCAATCCATTCTTTGGGGCTAATACCTTTTCCTCTGAGATTATCTTTCATCTATTCCATATTTCTCATACTCTTCCCTATTACCTACTGTTTTCCCCCACTAAATTAGGAACCTCTCTGAGGGAGGGGCTATTTTTAACCTTTCTTTATATGCCTGTCTGTGCTTTAAAAAAAATACTTATTAACAGATTCTGAAATTGTCCAAATAATATTCCTGAGGAACTGGTGAAGCTCCCCTACCCAAACTGTTCATTGTGTTTCTATGAAGACTAAGAGAAAAATGCAAACTCCCAAGATCAAGCACTTAAAGGACTTCCAAATCTGGCTCCCATCGGCCTTTCCAGATTGATTTAGAGAACCAACATTCCAGGCAACCTGAGGCCCAGGATTGTCCTGGAACTTGACAAGGGAATTTCTGATTTCACTCACGGCTCAGAGAATAGGAGCCTTTGCTGCTTCTTCCCTCTCTCTCTCTGGCTCTCTCTTGATCTCTCCTTTCTCTCTCTGCCTTCAGGGATCACCTCAAGTGCCAGTTCCCAGATCCTCTCCTATTTCCTCAAATAATTTTGCATTCACCTCTCTGTAGGCTTCCTGTATCCTTCCATGGACTAGTAGCTCCTTGAAGGTAAGGGCTATTTCATATTGTCTTTGTGATCTCTGGGACCTGACACAAAGACAGTGTTAATCAATGTTTTTTCATTCACTTTGTATTCCTGGCATCAATACAGTGCCTTTAATGCCCAGAAGTCACTTTGAAAACATTTGAGATACTCAAAAACTATCTGAATTGCCTCAGTGGGATCTTCTTCCCTCCAGAGGTGCTTTATTATATTCCTTAGATGAAAATCAGAGGTAGTTTCTTATGAACAGCGAGTAAGAAAAAGCATCCATTATCCTCTGGCAGATGAAACCGTAATATTAAAATTTGTGTTCCTGAATATGTGAGATTTGGAGGCAACGTTAACCCTGAAGAGTTGTTCATTTTCCTTCTTTCTGATTTTCTGAAATGATGAAACTGCTGTTTTATCATTCTGAGGCCCTTGGCCATCATCAACATGAGAAACCAGTGGTGCTCATCTATCCCTGCAGTAATTTGGGCAGTTACCATTTTTCCCCCAGGCAGGGCTCTGGTTGGCCTGTGATCCTTCTCCTTTTTAGGGTCTTCGCTCTGAGGCTGTTGTGACTGGTTGCTAAGATTCTAGGAATCTTGTAGGTTAGAAGTTCTCAAAATCTTCTCTGGACTTTTCTGGCTGACTCTAGGTTTAGGCACTATCAGACAGAATATAAGTCTGAGTTTCAGAATCTGGATATAAATGTAGAATGAAATCCAAGCCAATTGAGAGAAAGGGTGCAAAAAGAATACAATGGGAAGGAAATGCTGTTTTTTTTTTTTTGCAAGGCAAATGGGGTTAAGTGTCTTGCCCAAGGCCACACAGCTAGATAATTATTAAGTGTTTGAGGCCGGATTTGAACCTAGCTGCCCCAATAGATGGGAAGGAAATGTTAATGGAATTGGATGGTTTTGTGTTTTCTAAATTATGAATTTTGTGAAATGTTATGGTTAGGTTATGTTAAAACTAACCACCATTTGGAAACTGGAAGTATTTTTTATTCCATAGTGACCGTCCCTTAGAGACTATTCTCTTTTATGCTGTCTTCTGTCCACAGCCTTCTCTAATTAGACTTGTAAACTCTTTGAGAGTAGGGACTATTTTGGCTTTCTTTCTATCCCAGCGTTCAGAACAGTTCTGGCCCATAGAAGGTGCCTTATAAATGTTTTCTGACTTGACAGCTGTGTAGATGATCATTTTGGGGCATGCTCACAAATCCATTCAGGGTGTGTCTACAGGGAGGATATATGAGAACCATATTCTTTTCTCCCTCCAAGTGAACCTGTGGAGAGACTTCCTTGAAAGGTTTACAGAAGTCTGCTTTTTAAAATTAAGGTAGGAGAGTGGGATCCAAAGATAAACACTAAAGACTTATCCCTATGCCTCATGACTTGATGGTAATTCCCAAGTTGGACAGGCTTTATGTGTGATTCTGGTAAGATTCAGGATGTCTGTCATTGAGGACCAATTCAGTTAAATGAAGAGAGGTTCTCATTAGAAGTGGTTAATTTGTTGGCTTTATCTATTCATGAAGATCATTTTCTAAGGCACTGGGGATGATCTACATCAGGGCTGTCCAAAATATGGCCCTCAGTGTGATTTTATGTGGCCTGCCTGTGGGTTTCAATTTTCACGAGTGAAAAAATAAAATTATAATCTGCATGGAGTGCGTATTAGATTTTTTAATTTCCTCACCAATAAATAATCTTGTTGATGTTAATTTTCTTTGATATTTTTAAGAAGTATTACAGATGGAACACATCACATGGAATTTTCAATCAATCTGTGGGATGTGTTCTGCCTGAACGATACAGACTAGTCAGTATGCACCTACCTTCATATTGTTGTGTTGTTGCTTGTTTTGTGTTTGCTTTTGTGCTTTGCGCCTTCACCTGTTGTATTGATGACATGTGTTCCCCCACTTCTTATTTAAGAAGTTATGAGATTACATTTTATATCTAAGAACCTTGGCCCTGGAATCCTCACAGAGAGCTATGTCTGCTGAATGGGGACTGTATTTTTTATTCTGGGTGCTGTCCTCGAATAATTATTTTATTTTAATGTGGCTCTGAGATAACCTAAGGTTGGATAGCCCTGATCTACACTGTTGGAACAAGTAACTACCCTGATGAAAACAAGAAACCTTGCAAGAGTGAAATATAATATATACATGCTGGTTCATCACTCAGAAGTATGAGGAATATTGCTTAGTGACATTTAAACTTGGTTTTTCCTGTCATACATTAGCCGAGGTACACAGATGGGATAAGTCAGACAAAGAAAAGACACTTGGGGACTTTGTGATAACTGCAGAACAGCAACACAGGACTTAGAATGGCATGTGAGACTCTTCTCCTAGACTTGGTAATTTTTAGTCCAGAGGTTTTAGTATTGGTGGTCCTACATCGTTCCTAGTCACACCTAAATGGAATCTTCTAATGACAGCACACAGAACTAAAATACAAAAACAATGTTAAAGGAAGATCCTTTCTACATCATTTCTACCTGTTATGGGGAGGAGGACTTTAGGAGCCCTTATACCTATTTCTTAGAGTTCTAAGCTTTCCTGGAATATCTAGTGAACTCTAGATTTCATTCCTGTTATTTATTTATGAAGAGTCCTGGGTCTGAGGATTTATGGAGAACTCATTTAAGGACATTCTCCCACTCCATCTCCAATTTTCTAAGCTCTACAATTTAGGTGCAAGAACTGGGCATATTTAGTTATTTTGCCATGGTTCAGCATTGGATTTTCTGTGGCCTACTCTACAGGAGAAGTGCATTTTGGTTCAAAATCTCCTGTCTAGAATCTTCTGGAATTTAGGAGTTCTGCTAATTACTAATTCTAGTGGTAATTTTAAATTATTTTAGTTTCAATTTACTTCTATATAAACTGAGAAAAAATCTTACCTATTTGAGGGAGTTAAAATAAACATGTGAAATCTCTGTATCTAAAAATGCTATGTTAGCATTATTTTATCACTATTATTGATTTATATTAATTATTCAGTATTTTACCAAAAGTTTTAAAAGTGGGCTCAATTAAATAAGAGAGATGATCACTGTTGCCATCTTAAATCAGTGAGTTGTTTTAGTTTTAAAAGACATGAAATCTAAAAATATAAGTTATATTTTATCATGTAATTAAAGTGTGGCAAAATAATGAGGATGTTTAGAGAAATCTGCAATCATGTTTATTTACTTCAAAGAAATATCTAAAATTTAAATGACAATAAATTAACATTATGACAACTAATTAAATATTAATTAGATTTAAGAAGAAAGGCAGTGTGGTATGGTGGGTAGAAGTTCAGCTTTGGAATCAGGAAGACCTGGGTTCACCTGCCTCTAGAACATACTAGCTATGTATTGTATGTATGGGACAAGTCAATTACCTATCAGTTCCTCAGGCAAATCTCTGAGACTATAATTTATTGATCTACATTGGTGGAACATTTTCTATTTGCAAGAGTGAAATCACAAGTATGTATTCCCTCCTCTGCCCTCCTTTCAAGTAGGTGTGAGAAGATGAATAGGAACATCTTTGCTGTCACTCCCAACAGAAAAGTCATTCTTTCCTATAGATCTGACATTTGTTGTTCTTTCCTACTTAACCCTCTAAGATTTGAAAAACTTATCTACTAATGTAACCATGTAAATCTCTCTTTTTTTCCAGACTAAATCTAATTCTATAGTCAAAAGGTCAGGGACTGGACTTGTGATTTCAATGGCATAGAGAATTCTTGAGGAAATGCTCCCTTCTGGCCACTTAGAATCTTGTGAAGTTCCTTAGAGTACCAAAGAGTCAAGCAGTTTGTTCAAGTGCTTCTAAATGGTAGGACTTGAACCCAGATCTTCCTGACTTCGAGGTCAGCTCTTTAGTCACTATATTACTTGTTGTCTCTCTGAAGACATAAAATACTATCGATTACAATTCTATAATATTTACCAATAACTTACCATAATGTAGGGCTGTCTGGCCTTCATTATCCTAAAAAAGAAGGAAAATAACACATTTTAGAAATTCCAAGCAAGTGATTTACTGTTCAGTAGTTGTCTGACTCCATGACCTCAGATACTGGAGTGGTTTGCTATTTCCTTCTCCAGTTCATTTTACAGAATAGGAAACTGGGGCAAACAAGATTAAGTGACTTTCCCAAGGCCACACGGCTAGTGTGAGCTAGTCTGAGGAGGATATGAACTCGGGAAGATGAGTAAAATGTTAAAAAATCTCCCAGCAAGTCAAATGATAGGGAAACAATATTTCAGTCAGCTTTTTCCTCCCCACACTCTGCCTCATCTTCACTGTTGTTGGGGTAAGATGGCATGCCAAGCTGTTCCCAGTTTTAGCTGGACAGTGGGGTGAAGAAAAATCCCAGCATTGAGCTGGTATGCTGATGTCCTCACATACCAATACAACAAGAGGACATTCACTGCAATGGTGAGATGGCAAGATGCTGAAGAGGCAGATTGTCAAATAATCTTAAACACTTTCCTAGTATGTGCTTGATTATTATACAGCCCTCTGAGCTTAAAAACTCCCACCCTTGCTTTCCATTTCCATCCTGGCCCTTGGACATGACAGTTCCTGAGAAATGCTGATTCATGATCCAGCATGACCTGATATTTATGTTTGCATTTTAGATTGTACCCCCTTTTTCCCCAGGAGGAGTTTTGCCTTCAGATCCAATTACATATCTAACCACTGAAAATCCAACTCCTTAAGGAAAGAAAGGTGAACAAATAGGCCCTTTTACTGTTTTAAGCTGTTAGTGAACAGAGTAAGAAATGACAAAGATCAAGTAGACATGTTCCAAGATTCATAACCATATAGCATCACTGAGAGAACAATAATAGCATTAAAAAGATGGATTTTTCTGTTGGGGAGTCATGTTAAAAAAGCATGGACCTTTGTTTGAGGAAGAAATTGAAGGTGAATAAATAACACTGAAAAAGAGCTATGATCCTGATCTGAGCCTTGATTAAATGGAAGTTGATATGTATAAACAACTATGAAACCCTGGGCAAGTCACAAAATCACAGAATTTGAGAATGTGAAATTTGCCAGTAGTCATCAACCCACTCTGAAAGGGACCCTGATTATATCAAGTGGGGGAAATATCCACCCAACAAATGGTATCCAGCCTCTATTGAAAAGCATAAAATGAAGGGGGAAACTCTCAAAGGAAGTCTATTTAATTTTTGAACAGTTTTTTCCCTTTCTGACAAAGTCTAATTTACTATGTTACCAAAGGAATATCTTATGACATAGGAAAAAGCAACAAGATTTATACAGAGTAATAAAAGATCAAAAATCTTATGGGTAATGGTGGAAAAAAGGGAGGGGGGGAATGGGGAGTGTCTATCAGTCTACCAGATCTCAAACTATATTATAAAGCAGCAAAACACAAACACAATTTGGAATTGTTTAAAAAGGGAAGAGGTTGATCATGGGATAAATTATGTATACAACATAAAAAGAAATATCATAGCACAGCCTTTGATAAATTCTAAGACCCACTTACTAACTGACAAAAGTCACTAGGAAAATTGGACAGAAGTTTGCATAAGTCATACCATTTACTACCACCACCACCACCACCACCACCACCACCACCAACAATCTCTAGCACTGATATGGTTATGAGTATTATATGATTAAAGACTTGTAAATCAATTTATCAGTTTTATCTTCTTTGATCTTGATATTAACTTGGGGTAGTAGGTGGTATAATTCTATTTTTATGGATAAGGATCGGAGGCAAATAAGGTGAAGTAACTTGTTCAGGGCACACGACTAGTAATAAGCATCTGAGGCTGGATTTGAAGTCCAGTGCACTAAATCCATGGTACCAATCATTTAGTTTTCACCAAAATAAATTCCAAATGGATACATGAAACCTAGATATAAAAAGGTCACATCATAAAGGAATTAGAGGAGCAAGGAATGTATTACCTTTTAGCTCAGTAGTGGTGGAGTTCTTGAAGAAACATGTGATAGGGGCAATTAGGTAACACAGTGTATATATAGTCCTAGAGTTAGAAGGACCTGAATTCAAATCCAGCCTCAGACATTTAATACTTACTTAGCTGTGTGACCTGGGGCAAGTCACTTAATCCCATTGTCTTGCAAAAACCAAAACCAAAAATCAAAACAAAACAAAAAAAGAAACACTTCAAGTTTTGTACAAATAAATCTTGAAATAAAATGGAAAACAGATAAATAGGGAAAAAAAAATCTTTGAGTTTCTCTGAAAATTTTATTATAATCAAGATATAAGGAACTGATTTATAGCTATAAAATTATGAACTATTACACAAGAGATAATCAATGAATATGAACAAGTAATCAAGGAAGAAATTCAAGCTGCCAACAAAGCATATTAAAAAAAGATCCAAATCAACAATAATTAGAGAAATGAAAATTCAAGATTAAGAGTAAGATTCCAAAAGCTAGTGGAGCTGCAGGAAAATAGGGCTGCACTAGTGACTGCTGTTGGGAAAGTGAACTGTCAGAGTCACTCAGGAAAGCAACTTGGCATCATGTTCCCAAATTTTCGAAAATTGAGTCTTCTTCTTTTGACCAGCTATACCACTAGTAGGCTATTATGCCAAAGAGATAAAAGAAGGAGGGTCATGCAGCTTCTTTCATGTTATTTTCATTAATTAAACAATCAGCTTAGGAGATCATCTGACAGTGCTGAGAACTTTGGTTATGAACCTTGTCTGTTCCAGTTCCTCAGAAACTGGAGGTCCATCAGAAGCTCAATGAACACAGACCTTTTAGATTCTGTCTAGACAAATGATCACGCCAATGTCATCTCCTCCACCCTATACTTATGGACTTTCTTAAGCCAAGCATAAACTTTACCTCTATTGCTCCTGAACTTTATGAATCCAATCCTTCCCAGTCATCACCTCTTGAACTCTGGCAGTAGGCTCCTGATTACTTTCCCTCCCTCAAGCCTTTAGCCTAGAACACAGCTCTGATCCTAACTCTTCTATTTAGCAATAGATGCCTCTGACAACCTGACTCCTATGTACCTTTTCACCCTTCTTCCACTTCACACACCTGTTCCTCACACATGACATGGCCTCCTCACCGACATACCTCTGTATGGCCTCATTTCTTAGAATTTCTCATTTCCTTCAAAGTTGCTGCATATTACCTCCTTTATGAGTCCTTTCCTCACACCTCCAGCTGTTGGTGCATCATTGCTACCATCATTTTGATTTAGTTGCATATATTTTGTAAATGCTTATGTGTAGTTATGCTATCTCCCACAGAGAATGTAAGATCCCTTAATGCTTCAAGATTTCATCACTATCTCTGTATTCCAAACACCTGGCACTATTAGCTTTGGCACACAGTGGGTGCTTCATAAATACTTACTAATTGATGGATTTATCTTCTTCCAGCCAGCTCAGCATTCTAGACCATCAAGATCTATTTGGATCCTGGCTTTGCCATGTAGTTTTCTTAAATTTAATGAGCATGCCATCTATCCTTTTATTTAAGGGACTAATAAGAATTCTAAATAACACAGATCCCTAGGGCACTCTATTGGAAACCTCCTGCCATGTTGACACTGCACCATAATGACTATTCTTTTGAGTCTGGCTATTCAACCAGTTCCAAATCAATCTAAATGTATTAGTCTTGTCCATGTCTCTTCACTTTTCCCATAAGAATAATACGAAATGCTTTATTAAACGTTTTGCTAAAATATAGTCTAGGTAAACAATATTTGCAGCAATCCCCGATCTATCAGTTTAGTAGCCTAGTAAAAAAAAGGAAATAAGGCTTTTCTAAAATTATATATTGTTTAAGTTTGAAGTCATTTAAATTGATTTTGAGTTGTTTAATGAATTTAAACTCATGCATTCTTTAACAAGCATACATGTTGGCATACTTTTGTTTGATGTAGTAGATAGTTCATAGC
This sequence comes from Macrotis lagotis, assembly GCF_037893015.1. Classification (NCBI taxonomy): domain Eukaryota; kingdom Metazoa; phylum Chordata; class Mammalia; order Peramelemorphia; family Peramelidae; genus Macrotis; species Macrotis lagotis. The sequence continues at coordinate 74,715,693 of NC_133659.1, forward strand.
AAATATGCAAACAATATTATTCATTTAAATTCTATTCCTTACAATATTTCAAATAGTTTTTCATGTTAAGAAAGAGAGGCATATTCCCTAGGGGAAAAACTGAGCATAGATTTTTTTTTAAAGTTGAAAGCAAGCAATTTGATAGCAGATTATATATGTGCAGTTTAGAATGATATATTCTTTCAAAATATTTTATTTATTTATTTACTTATTTTTCCAACTACTTTTCAACAATCATTTTTTTGCAAGGTTTTGAGTTTTACATTCCCCCCCTCCTTCCCAAGAGGAAACAATCTAATATAGGCAATACTTGTATAACCATGCTAAACATAAATCCATATTAATCATGTGAAAGAATCAAATCAAAATGGAAAAAAAATTGGAGGAAAAATATATAATACCTAAGATACCATAGAAATTGAAGATAGTAAGCTTTGGTCTACATTTAAACTCCACAAATCCTTCCCTAGATATGGTTGGCATTTGCCATCTCAAATCTTTTGTGTAATATTTTTTAACATAAATATTTTGTTTTCTAATTATATACAACAGTAGTTTCTACCAATAATATTTTTGCAAGGTTTTGAATTTTACTAATTTTCCCCCTCCCTCCCTTCCTTTCCCTCTACCCCCAACAGAAGGCAGTCTTGATAGACTTCACATTTGTTTCCATGATATGCATATAACAAGATTGAATGTGTTGAGAGGAAAAACATATCCTTAAGGAAGAAAGAAAATATCAGGATAGCAAAATTATGTAATACCTAAGATGACTTTTTTAAAAATTGAAGGTAATGATCTTTGATCTTCGTTTAAATTCCACAGTTCTTTCTCTGGATACAGATGGTATTCTCCATGACAAATCCCCTAAAATTGTCCCTAATCATTGCACTGATGGAATGAACAAATCCTTCAAGTTTGATCATCATCCCTACGTTGTTGTTATGGTGCATAATGTTGTTCCAGTTCTGCTCATTTCACTTAGTATCAGTTCATGCAAGTCTTTCCCAGGTTTCTCTGAATTCCCAACTCTTCTGATTTCTAACAGAAAAATAGTGTTCCATCACATACATAGGTATCATAATTTGTTCAACCATTCCCTAATTGTTCCATCACAAATCTTAAATTTTGTCTATGATTATTCTGTGACTAAAATGAAATCATAGCTGATCATCACACAGTGCTGCTGTTGGTGTGTTCAATGTTGTTCTGGTTCTGGACACTTCATTCAGCATCAATTCATGCAAGTTTTTCCAGGCTATCTCATCCTTCTTGATTTCTTATGAAATCCATCACATCCATATATCACAATTTGTTTAGCTATTCTCTAATTGAGAGCATTCCCTCAATTTCCAATTCTTTGCCACTATGAATAGAGTATATTTTTGTACCTGTGGGGTTTTACCCTTTTTTGCTGTTCTCTATGGGATCATTATAGTTGTATTGCTGGATCAAAGAGTATGCAGTGTTTTATTGCCCTTTGGACATAATTTCAAATTGTTCTCCAGAAAGGCTGGATCAGTTCACAACTCCACCAAAGCATTAGTGTCCCAGTTTTCCCACATCCCCTCCAAAACTGATCATTTTCCTTTTTAGTTACATTGGCCAATCTGATAGGAGTGAGGTGGTACCTTAGAGTTGTTTTAATTTTCATTTCTCTAATCAATGATTTAGAGCTTTTTCTCATATGATGTAGATAACTTTAATTTATTCATCTGAGAACTGTCTGTTCATATCTTTTGACCATTTATCAATTGGGGAATGACCTGCAGTCTTAGAAATTTGAATCAGATCTCTTTATATTTTAGAAATGAGTCCTCTGTCATAAGCACTAATTGTAAAAATTGTTTTCCAACTTATTGCCTTCCTTTTAATCTTGGTTGCCCTGGCTTTATTTATGCAAAACCTTTTCAATTTAATGTAATCAAAATCATTCATTTTTGTATTTTATGATATTATCAATCTCTTCTTTGGTAAAAAAAAAAACTGCTCCCTTTTCCATAAATCTGACAGGTAAAACTATTCCTTGCTCTTCTAATTGGTTTATGTTATCACTTTTTATGTCTAAATCCTGTATCTTCCAGTTTTCTCAAAAGTTTTTGTTAAATAGTAAATTCTCATCCCAGAAACTGGAATCTTTGGATTTATCAAACAACAGATTACTAATTTACTACTGCAAAATCTATTCCACTGATCTACTACTCTATTTCTTAGCCAGTATCAAACAGTTTTAATGACTGATGCTTTGTTAATATAATTTTAGATCTGATATGGTTATGTCACCTCCTTTTGCATTTTTTCCCATTAATTCCCTTGATATTTTTTAGCTTTTGTTCCTTTACTATTTTTTCTAGCTCAATAAAGTAATTTTTTGGAGTTTAATTGATATGACAACAAATAAGTGTTGTAATTTAGGTAGAATTGTCATTTTTATTATATTAGTTTGGTCCACCCATGTGCAATTGACATTTGAACAGTTATTTAGATCTGCTAATATTTATTTGTATAAAAAGTGTTTTATTGTTGTTTTCATATTTTATGTTGTCTACAATTACTTTAAATGGAATTTCTCTATTTTGTGCTGCTTTTCTTGCTTCTTTCTCTATTTCTTGTTAGTAATATATAGAAATTCTGAGGACTTATGTAGGTTTATTTTATATCCTGCAACTTTGTTAAAGTTGCTAATGGTTTCAAGTAATTTTTTAGATGATTTTTCTAGGATTAAGTATACCATCATATTATCTGCAAAGAGTGAGAGTTTTGTTTCTCCATTACCTAATGTGACTCCTTCAGTTTCTTTTTCTTCTCTTATTGCTATAGCTAACATCAGAATTATACACACAAACACACACACACATGCACGATGCATCCTATGGAACTTGGGGCCTTGCCATCTGCGCTCCCATTGCCCCTCTGGTCCACTAGTCTTTTTCAGACTTTCTACTACTGAACCCTCAAGTTGGCTTCTCTAATTCTGATATGAGCTTTTTAGAGACTGGGGATTATTTCACAATTTCTACTTGTATTCCTAGGGTTTTGCACAGTAGTGACCACAGTCTCTGATCAATGAACAACTATCAACTTAGTTTTGAATTTTTTCCTACTTTAGACAAGTTTTTTTTCTGGAGGGGGGGTTATGGGGAAGGCAAATGAGGACTGTGGAACTTCCTCCCCCAGGGCATATTGTTTGGCTCTGCGGAACCTTAGAGCACACCTTGGTGCCCTGATAACTTTCCTAGGGTCACAGCCTGTCAGAACTGGAACTGAACTCAAATCTTCCTGCCTTTGAAGTAGACCATGCCATGTGGCAATACCATTAGGAATAATGTCTGTGTGTGTGTGTGTGTGTGTGTGTGTGTGTGTGTGTGTTGGCTTGTGGGACTTTCTATCACTTATTAATCTGGAGTATAACACTAGTATGGAATAGGAATGAAAATTAGGAATAGTGATTTCTTATTAAATTCCAAATTGCTTTCCAAAACAGACCTATCCATAGCTCCATGGATAGAGCACATGTCCCTCCAATGTTGACTCTTATTGTCTTTTGCTATCTTTGTTGGTCAGCAAAATGAAATCTTGGGGGGGGGATAAGCACTTATTAAGCATCTACTATGTACTGGGACATTGCTAAGCATTTTACAAACATCTCACTTGACCTGAATTGATTTAATTTTTATTTCTCTTTGTATTACTGACTGGACTAAGCATATGGTTGCTGACTGTTTGCAATTCTTCTGGGAATCCATACTCTCATATGTTCCTATCATCTGACCAGTGATGCACTCTGGATACATGTCAAGTTACCAGAAAATTCAAAGATCTGAAAAACTGGTAATGGAAACATGATTTCTGGAAGTCTAACTCTTAAGAATTTATCTCAGTAGCTAAAACAAAAACATATAAGATTTCTATTGAGCTCCTTGAGGGCAGAATGGCTTTTGGGGGAGGGGACAGGGGGAAACTTTATATGCTCAGAATTTGGTAGTGTTTTGGCAGATAACAGAGCTTTTTATAAATGTTTGTAGATGACTTATCATGTGATCCACTATCCCAAGGAGGAACAGCTCACAGAATAGCAACTTCACTTTATAGGGTGATTATCTTCCATATATGGGAACAGTTATTTACTCCAGGAACCTTTTAGTCTGGGATTTTATGTCCTCAGTTAACATAAAGAAGGTGATCTCTTGGTGATCTCTCTGAATAGTGCATAACAAGTGGGTTGCTCTTGGAGGTGGAAGGCTTGGTTCCCATCTTGACCCTACCACTCATTAGCTATGTGACCTTTCACAAATAACACCGGCACTACTTTGTGTTACCTTTTTCCTTTGTCTTTTAAAGATTTGTTCTTTGATTTTCAAGCTGAAGGCATCTCAAAAAAAAAAGTTACTAGAGGAGGAAGAGAAGAAATAACTGGATGGAGAAAATTACATCAGTTTGGATGTACAGATCCCAGAAGGACTGAGATGGAGAGTTCATTTGTTAATTTTCCTGTTTCTTTGAAGTCCTTCATTTTCTGTCTCAGAGTTTTACTGAGTCAAAAGCAGGAGGAAAAACAGCCTAGAAAAGTAGATAAAAAGGATAGCCTTGGAGTCATGAAGCTCTGGAAACAATTACTATGAGCAAGCTTTCTCAGTGCTTTAGGTAACTAAGAGGATACAAATTAAAAGGTAAATTATCAATATGCATTGAAGGGAAGTTGACACTGAAGCTCCTTAGACCAAGGAATCTAGATTAGGTTGGTGAGTAGAGAATCCAGGCCTAAGACAGACCATAAGCAATTTAAAGTAATTGACGGATCTTCTTGCCATGGTCTGCTCTTTTTTTGTGATGGTGATGATTTCTGCATTAAAATAGACATTACTCTTGTTCTAATAGAAGCCCAGCACAGCATCTGGCCACAGTAGGTATTTAAACTGATTGGAAAACAGACCTGTCCGAATAATTGCCACTGGAAGCCCAATTTGAGCCTAGCAGTCCCCATCAGTGGAGATTTTTAAGGAGACAGTTGAATGTTGTGGATGTCATAGTTTAGATTGTGTTGGTTGAGATCTCTGAAGTTCCTTTAAGTTCTGAGATTGTTTGATTTAATAAGCCTCTTCTTTTGCACTGGAATAAAAATTATTAGAAATAAAGACTCTTGCTGTTGAATTCAGTTTTGAACCTATGTAAAAAAAACACCCCAAAACAACCCATCATCCTTAATCTAAATAACTTTAATTCCTCCCTTCTTTGAAGAATGTAATTTTGGTTCCATTTTAGCATGCAAAATTCACTATCATTCCCCCCATAAAGTCTCTAAGATGGCAGAAAGAGTGAACATCTAAATTCAGTTTTGTGAATTTCTTCTATTGCTGAACGTGTGATTGAAAAGTAAACATCTGAGTGCCATTTTGCCCTTTGTACAGTAGAAATATGATGGGTGAGAGAGGAGGAAGGAAAAATCAATGCTTATAAAATGGGACCAAAATCATTAAGAAGAGGGAAATTTTTATCATCATGCTTCTAAGAGGGGTAATAAAAATATACCACTAGAACTATTAAATAAAGGTCTTTTAAATGATCCGCTCTTGCCCTAGAAAGAGTATATCACATGCTTGTAGGAAAACCAGGTCCAGCAGATTTTGTGCCTATTCCTTCCCAGATATTTTAAAATAAGGAATCTCATAGCATTTCTTACATTTGGTGCCTTTCTTGCTTACTACCTGAGCCCTATTTAAAAGAGGAATCAGACCGGTTTATACCTTGAATAATTCTGGAGTGATTTCAGACAGGAAGGACCTATCTACTTCATTTCTGCTCATGAATCTCCTGACTTTATCTACCATGCCACAGTAGCCTTCTCACTCCCGAAGTTCTCTCCACCTCTGTAACTCCTTTGTTGTGCTTGGGTTCTTCCCAGAAACTCAATTTTAATTACAGTGCACAGGCTCTAGCCCTCTCCATTCCTTGCCAGGTCCACTCCTGATGCTTTGAACATTCTACTGTATATCTTCCTCCCCAACCCTTTCCAGTTTTTAAAAATTTTTAGTGTGATCTTCCTCCTTTAGGATTCAAGCTCTTCTGGCTTGTATTCCCACAACTTACCATAGAGTATGTAAACACTTGATAAAAGATTTGGTTTTTTTTAAGTATCACCTTATTTCACTTGGTTCAGGTTTGCAAAATTCCTAGGAAGCTTCTAGGATGGAATTAAGATTGAACAACAAGAATATATACTTGCTCTATATCAATACATGCAATTACATCAGACCACAAGCCCACTGAATCTTCTGAAATAGTCAGCAAAGGGAATTTTTTCAACCCTCCCCTAACGGGTTTTCCATTTCTGAATCAGGAATTTTCTCCTGAAAACTGAGCACAATAATGGGTTTTGGCCTATGCCCAGAGAAACCATAGGCATGGCTAAACCAAGCTACCAAGGCATATACAGGTTTTGGCAGCCATGATGATTTGGGCGTTCAATCTGTCGCATACATCAGGCACCTGGGTCATCATAATTCGTTCGATGGTGTGATCTCCAAGGTATTCCTTCTGGCTATTGTTTGCTTAGTGACCTCCGAAGGCCAAGTCTGGCTTTGTAGCAGATACCTGCAAACGGCTAGGGCTCATCTAAGCTGGGGGGAATGCTATAAAAAGGAACCATATGACTGGTGAACCAGGGCCCTTTATACTCAGCATGCGTTGGCTTTATATTTTTTAATCATTTTAACATTTAATGCTTCTCAATTAAAGTGATTTCCTAGAGTGGATGCCAAGCTTCATTTAGAATGCGCATTAACCACTTTCACCATCGGTAGTTAAAGGCACTGAGGGATTTAAACAGCAATCCACAAGTCTGTTCAGTAAAGGTTTGGTGGAATAAAGCAGATTATAAACAATAATATATGTCTCTCTTTTCTTTTTTTTGGAAGGGCTCCAAACTCACAAACAGGGCTAAAGTGCTATAAACATATCCAGGACTAAGCTTTGAGCTCCACAAATGTACTTCATGAAAGCTGTGGGCACCAGTCAGGCCACTTTTCATCCGTGTATGTGTATGTGGGTGTGTATTTTAAAAGAATATTTTATTACGCAAAGTGTCTATCAGGCTGAACTTACCTTCCAAATATTAAAATGCAAGCCAGGATTGCCACGTAAGTGAGAGAAATAAATCCTGGTCTAGCGCAAAGGATGAATGTGGTGTTGCTGCTCGGGCTGGCCTGAAGGTCACCTCCCTTCCCGACATCTTTCCAGTTCACTGCCACTCTACAGGTTCATTTTAAGTGTATGTTAGGTCATCACACCAAGACCAGGAGGTACAAAAGCACATGAGATTCGGGCTGGGAAGGAGTTCTCAGCATTCTGGGTGCCCATACTGCCGGCACTATTTAATTTTTTTGAGGTAGCTTATAGTGTTGTTTTCAGCTTATACTATCTTTTTAACTTCACTGTTTTCTTGGTGGTCCCAGAACTTAGCAGCTACCCCCAATTATTATCCCCTTGAGGGAAGTTAGGAAGAAAGGTAGCAGGGTACAACAAAGTGCCCCAGATGGGAATTAGGGTCATAGCTTTGCTACTGATCTTGGCAAGTCATTTATTTCACTGAGCATAAAGTTGGTGTGGTAAATATTGGAGTTAGGAGCCACCTGGACTGAATTATTATCTGACAATAAATAATCATTGAGTAACCTAGGACAAATCATTTTTGCTTTTTTAAGTCTCAGTTTTCTCCCCTGGGGAAAAAAAAATGGATCACAGGGTTGTTGTGAAGAAAGCACTAGGTCAACTCTAACGTGCTTCACTTGTTCCTAGTTGTGTGTGACTGGCAGTGTAGTATGGTGAACAGAGCACTGACTAAAGTCAGAGGACCTGGGTTCACATCCCACTTTTGGAGCTGTGAGTGATCTTGGGCAATCTGGATGTATCCTCTTCCTGGGTGTCTGTTTGCAAAATGAGTGTGGAAGGGTGACAGATAGCCTTGAAGGACAATCATAATCTGAGTTGAGTCTGTTTCCTTTTCTATAAATTGTGGATATTTGCATTACAACTCAGTTTTGTTGTGAAGTTTAAATAAAATAATATACAAGAAGGCACACACATGTAAAATACTACACCAATAAATTTAAGTATGGTGAGAATCATAGTAACAGTAATTCTTATTGCACTGGCCATGAAGTATACATCTAAATTACATAAACCAACACAAAACCTGGAGATAGTCATGCCCATTACTTTATCCTAATATGGTCTTTTAGTTACAGTAGGCCTTGAAATGTATTGGTTAGCTGTCTTCAGAAATGTCAGATTTTTTTAATTAAAGAAGGGGCATTCAGATAGCTTAAAAGGTTACATACAAAACAGTGAAAACAAAAATCCTGACATCTACTTGATTAATAAAATAAATTACAAATAGGGAAATTTTGAAATATCAGTTTTTCCTTATAACAATCAGGCCCCAAGGTGGCTAGGTGGTGCAGTGGATAGAACACCAGCCTTGAATCAGGAGTACCTGGGTTCAAATTTGGCCTCAGACACTTTTAATTACCTAGCTGTGTGACCTTGGGCAAGCCACTTAACACCATTTGCCTTGCAAAACCTAAAAAACAAACAAAAAAAGAATCAGGCCCTTATTGTGATGATTTGGAACTTTCTCTGTCTAGGAGCTAACAGAAATATTTCAAGATGTGATGACCAAGGACTAGGTCTAACTGATTTCTCCTTGCTTAATGTCAATTAAAAGATCATTTTAAGATTTATCATTCTTTGTGTATATTAAATTGTAACAGGGTTATAGTCACAACCAATAGATTCAGAATATTCTTAAGACTGTTATTCCAGAAAGGGATTGTTTTTCTTCATTTAAATCCTATGCTTGATAATTACTTTCTCCTTCAGCTCTCAATATGTTAACTGGGTTTTCACATTATGGATGAAAATCTATAGAACAGCCATTATGAAATGGTACTGAAAGAATTAAAAGATAGCTAAGTCAATGCTTCAAATAATTATGAATCATTCACATCACAATATTGTATAACTGATCAAACTCTAAATTGATGATCTTTTAATTCTCATTAAAAAAATATTAAAATCTTCCATTACTGGAAGAACAACTGAAGAAGGGGGCTCCAGTTCTGAAGAGGAAAGCAGTACTTTCCTGTTTTCTCACTTTGTACTTGGGGACATGATCTCATCCACAGCATGATGGCATCCATTGTAATACCCTGCTAATATGGACAGGTGTAGGTACTTTAAATTGCTTCATGAAAGCTTGAGGGCTTTCCCTGACCTGCCATAATGAACTTTTGCTATATAAAATCTAAGTCAGGTTAAAAACTAGACAAAATTGTCTTTTTTGTGTGTGTGAGCAAGGAGCAAAGCAGCTGGTGGATTTGGGATCTGCTTCTTTTTATTTTGATCAATATTTTAATAATTCAAACAATAACAGATCACTATAGGAAAAATAATTCAGTATGTAGTGGTATGTAACTGGAGTGGGGGGCTTCATTTTCCTTTGAAGAATGCACTCTGGTTGACTGAGGGGACTTTGAAAGCTTGAAATTTAACAAAGATATTGGGCAAGTAAGATATCACATTTTAGGAAAAAAACATCCAAAAATCTCTATATGCAATTGAAACAGCTATTTAATGAGGTCTATTACTTAACCCTCCAGTAAACAAAGCTCAGCTCTGCTGCTATCCTAGACCTGGTACATTAATCCTCAAAGATGCTGCAATGTCCAGGACATGGAACAATAACCCACAGCCAAGTAGTTAAAGCTGGCAGGAAGCAAAGAAATACCTATTTAATAAAAAGGTTCACTGGATAATAGCAACCTTTTAGCTAGAAAATGCTGAAACATTAAAAAAAAAAACTAACAGATGATTCCAGATCTCCCTTTCCACTGTTATACTTCTGGCTTAAAGAGATTCAGACAGAATTATGTGGTGTTTCATATAAAATATGTGGGAAATGGTCTATAATTCTCACATCTTCATTAGAGACATGGTTATACTATGAGCTAAACTCTGAATTATGTCCTGATATTCATGTTTTGTGGAAAGACTGCCATTTAAGAGACCTAATGAAACATTCTGAGACAACAATACAGAACCAATTCTCAATTAACTATGGTACTGATAGTGGAGTATTCGTACTCTGCATCCTCTGTCTGGAGTATTCTCCTGCCTTTCAGTACTTTAAATCCTAGGCATCCTTTAATATTCAACTAAATGCTATCTTCCTCAATCTCCCTTTTTCTACTTGTTTGTAAAAGTAGTGTACTTTTCATATAATACTATGAAGATTTTTTTTTTTTTGGTCCTTTTCTCTTGATGAAAACCATGACGGGGCAGCAGCTAGGTGGTGCAGTGGATAGATCACTGGCTTTGGAGTCAGGAGTACCTGAGTTCAAATCTGACCTCAGACACTTAATAATTACCTAGACGTGTGGCCTTGGGTAAGCCACTTAACCCCTTTGCTTTAAAAAATCTTAAAAAAAAAAAGAAAAAAAGAAAAGAAAACCATGACATCAGGGAAGTGATGCCATGATAAGCCCATGAATTAGATTGGGGGGGTGGCTGTGCTAGGTTTCCAGTTTCACTTTTTCCTCCAGAGCCATCTGGGTCCAGTTGTCAGATATGAAATCAGGATGACTGGAGCTGGCCCTGGATGGGAGAAAATCAGAGTTAAGTGACTTGCCCAAGGTCACACAACTAAGTAAGGGTCAAATATCTGAGGCCAATTTCAAACTCCCATCCTTCTGACTCCAAGGCCAGTGCTCTAACTGCTGTACCACCTAGCTGCTCCATGTAATACCATATGTTAACAATTATGTCAAAGACAACTAGGTGGTGCAGTAGATAGTGTACTGGACCCGGAGTCAGGAGGACCTGAGTTCAAATCTAGCCTCAGACATTTTCCACCTGTGAGACCCTGGGCAAGTCACTTGGCCCTGTTTGCCTCAGTTTCCTCATCTGTAAAAGGAGATAGAGAAGGAAATGGCAAACTATTCCTTTGCCAAGATATTCCTAAATGGGGTCACAGAGCTGGACAAGACTGAAAAGGCACAACAGAGCTGTATCTATTATTTCTTAATCTGTGCTAAAATGGTAATCTCCCTGAGAGCAAGGGATGTTCTTATTTATATCTCCACCAGCAACTTGCATAGTGGTCTAAATACAGTATGTACTTACTATTTATTGCATTGTATTTCAGAGTTTGAAGGTGACCTTGGTGACCCAATTAATCTAACCTGAAATTGCAAGGAACACTCACTAGAACATCTGATAACAAGCCATCACCTCTTCTCTGCTTTAAGACTTCCAGTGAGGGGGAAAGAACCACCTTCTAAGGCAATTCAGGGCATCTTGGGGTAGTTTTGATTTCCCTTGAAATCAAGTTTGAATTTATTTCTCAGAAACTTCTATTCACTGATCCTGGTTCTACCCTTGGGCCAACAAAACATGGCAGATTCTTCTTCCACATGACAGTCTTTTAAATATGTTATTATTAACATTTCTCCCTTTGAATTTTCTATTTTCTAGGCCAACATTACCCCATCTTTATATGACATTGAGTCAAAACTGTTTTGGTTGCCTTAACATTCTCTAGTGTATCCAAGAACTGAACATAGTACTAAAGCTATGGTCTGCCTAGAACAGAGTAGAGAAGGGCTATCACTTCGTGATTCTCACAAATTATCTAACTCAGATCAAGATGTCATTAGGTTTTTTTTGGCTGCCACATCACACTGCTACCTTAGATTGAGGTTACAATTCATGAAAATCCCCACATCTTTTTCATACCAACTGCTATCTATCATACTCCCCCCTACCAACTTAAATACTTATGAAGTTGATTTACATAGTAGGTGCTTAATAAATGTCTGTTGGATGTATTAACCTAATGAAGTCTTGCAATGAACATTGCAATGAACAGAGTAGGGGGTTGGTTGTCAAGACAGCTCCACTCCAGTCTGGAGTAGACTAACACTAAGGCTGGAGTTGGGGGCTGGTACAACAGAGTCATAAGGGCCTCTTATCATTAAGGAGTCATTATTTATGCTTCAATTTTCCATGCCAAATGAGGCTTTGGGGAATTATCAAACTTAAAAAAAAAAGATGGGCATCTGTCCCCTCTTTGTCATCTTGTCAACCTACTTCTAACAGTGATGCTGCCACTAAGTAGTTGGGTCACTTTGGTTAAGTCACTGAATCTTGACATATCCCTAATTTCCTCATGTTAAACAGTGATAACAGCACCCACAGGATTATTGTGAAGGAAAAAAGTAATAATGCATGGTAAAGCATTTTGAAAAGTTGAACAATAGCTAGTTTGTGTGTGGCTTTTTTCCTACCATGAAGTGATTTTAGAGATTAAACTGTGGGACACAGCACTTTTTCCTCCATGAATTCAAGGGGCTCAGCTCTACCCTTTTAAAGGTTTCTCTAAGATTTTTTTTAAGGGATTATAGTATTTAGAGTTGTAAGGGATCTCAGAGATGATCTAGTCCAACTTCTTCTCTGGAAAGTGATACTGCTGCTGGAATGACTCTGGGATCTGGATCCATTCATAACAACCCATCCAAATGTTCTCAATCAGATCCTCTAGTCAATGTTCCCAAAGGGGAAGTCCTAGAAGTTGCCAATCTCAGCTCTTAGAGTGTACATTTGTTATCCTCAACTTCTGCTCCTCGGCCAGCTCCAAATACACTATTTGGTGTTATCTTTTATCCTTTGTGCTTCTAATTCTTTGTTGGTAATGTGCCACAATCAATCCCATAAAGCAGCTTGCTGTGTGTACCCTGATGCTCTAATTCTTTATATTTCATAATTCATAGTCATAGATTACTAGCATTAAAAAGAACATTTTTGTTTTTTGCTTTATTTTGTTTCAAGAAGCAGTTTGAGATCATTAAAAATGCTGCACAATTTTCCAAATGCAACCCAGCACCTTCTTGCTCCTATTTGATTCTATACCCAATTTATTATCTGAAATGTCTGTCTGAAAAAAAGCCACACCGACTAGCTATCATTTAACTTTTCAAAATGCTTTACCATGCATTATTACTTTTTTCCTTCACAATAATTCTGTGGGTGCTGTTATCACTGTTTAACATGAGGAAACTAGGGATATGTCAAGATAAATAAGTTTTGGTAAACACTTTTCAAGACATTTGCCTGAAGATGTCTTGTGTGCTATCTAAACCCTAGGAGGTAGCTTTAGCTGCTCTATCTAGGAAACAATAGGACTAGATTAGATAGCTGTGAGATTCTATATCCAGGTTTAGAAGGTTGATCTTGGTGAGAGACTAGAAATTATTTACAGAGTAGATATTTTTCCTGACAAGCCATTTGGATTGTGACTCTAAAAAGTATTAAAAGTGTCACTATTCCTCAAAAACTTACCAACTAGAAAGAGGTGGGAAAGGCAAAGAAATAAGCTTCAGGAGAATTTGGATGATTCATTGAGATATTTTTGTTTTGTCTCCACTTGATACTTTAAATGATCTCTTTCAATTCTTAATATTTAGAGTTGGAAGAAACCTGAAAGATGATCTTGATGGTAAGCCATTTCTTTCTTTTTATTGATGAGTAAGCTGAGACCAAATGAAGTTAAGTATCATGTATGGAACTAGTAAGTAGCATATCTTTGTGAGGATACAGAAAGGAAGTTTTTTTGAGAAGCGTCAATCAAAATAATGTACTTGGTCATGGGACTGGTTGGGAAGAAAAGAGAAAATCTGGATTATTAAGATTTGACTACTTTTCTTTTAAGGTATAATCCAGTTTTAAAAATAGAGACCAAAAGAGTAAGAAGATCTCTGAACTTAAGAGCTAATAATACTTAGCAAAAATTAGGCAATTTGGATTATTAGAAAAGTTTATTACATATGTGTAATGGAGTAAAAGAAATCAAAAATGGTATTTTGATGGTATATCTTCAGTAAGAAAGGAATTCCTATTAAGTACTTTTGTTGGGAAATGGGAAATGGAAAAAAGTGGTCAGTTGTGCTTTTATCTGTTTGGCACTTAAGACAAGATTTTAGTGTAGATAGAGTACAGAACTGAGAATGTTATCAGAATGAAAAAGAGAAAAGTGATAAAAACCAAAGAGTAAGGATACAAAGGATAATTTCAAACAGGTTTTGAGAACTTTTTAGTTATATCACTCACAGATGATTTATTCTTCTAACTCAAAGACGTTCTAATCCCACAGAAACTGATTGTAGTACAAATTTTACAATGCTCTGCTGCATTAGAAATATCAGACAAGAAAGATCTGGAATTAGATATCCAAGCCAATAAAAACTCAAACCATTCTTCCCTTCCCTTCCAAAACAGTAATATCCAAAAAGTGATTTTTAACATTTTTTGTTGTTCTTACAGTAAAACCAGAAATAACTGTTTCAAAATATTTCACATTATATTTTTGAATATGATTAATATATCCAGTATTCACAGTTGAACCCACAGTAAAACATTTCTTCTATCCAATTAGTTTGTTCACAGGATTTAGAGCTGAAAGGGGGTCTGAACAATTATCTAATCCAATCCCCTCATTTGATATAGGAAACTGAGGCCTAGAGAGGTAAAGAGACTTGCTCTGAGTCACAAAGATTATGAGGGTCAGAATCTGAACCTACATTTCCTGGTGCTTTCTAGGCCAAACTACTTGGAAAATCCAATTAAGAGTATGGAAACAGTAGTTCATCATGTATTCACTGAGAAGGTTCTCAAATGATTAGGTGACCTTTTGCCTCAAAACACATTTTTTTCCTTGGGAGTAGTTCCTCCACTTTCAGCAAAGAAACTCAAGGAATTCTAATCTAAAATGCTCAAGGTAGGAGCATAATCATTTCTATAATCACTCAGTAAGAGTTAAAGGGAAATCAAGACCAGCTGTCCAACTGGTATAATGGATAATGCCAACACAGCCCTCATGATACAGAGTTAATTCGCTGTGTTATGATAATATTAACTGCTTCTGGAAAACATCTTGGTAACTTAATGAAGAAAGAGTTAAATATCTTGAGACTGGCTTTAGAATGCATTTGATATTTCTAAGGTGATGGTAATATTCAGTGAATGATCTAAAGTTGTAAAGGTGAACTCAAAAATTCTTAAAGTGAAATAAATAAAAAATTATATCTCCCACTAAGTCCCATTGATTTTGGTTTGATATGAAAATAGAAAAAACAAAGGTCAAATCGCCAAATGTTGACAAAAGACAACAGTGTTTTACACGGAGCAGGTGCTTAATATTTGCCGAATTAGATGAATGATTGCTCAAGCACCTGCCCTTTAAGCCTGTATAGAACAAAAACTTTACTAAATTTGCTCTTTTACTAATATGCACAAAATAACAATAATTTTAAAAGGACATGCAATAATTTTGCATCTTGTCTGCAATTAGGAGAGATGGATTCTCACACACACACAAGGGTACACAGTGGAATAAAGCCAAAGTAAGCTAAGATGTAGCTTGAATGCTAAGAAAGGAGCTCTAAGATATTGAAAAAATTCTCTAAGAATGCTAGTGAAATTTCAAGAGCTTCTATATATATGCGTGCCAGATTTTCAAACATTTAAAAAACTGAATACTGGTGAAAGATGCTGGTCAATATCCTAGAAGATCTAGGTCTTCAAGAAAGCTTGAGAGCAATCCAACAAGAGAAGCCCTCATCAACATGTCTGACTGCCGCCAGAGAAGCCCTCCTGGGGGAGGGGGTACAAGCTGATGGAAAATTTTGCCAACAACCAAAGTTCTAGGCCTGCTAGTATTTTGATGAGTTCAATTATTACCTCAAACTAACTTCCTACTTGATTTGTACAATAATAGCTTTCAAAAATTTCTTGGATTAGGTTGAGCCAGGATAAAAAGGCAATCTTAGAGCCCAAGATGGATACTGGCAAAATGCTTAAAAAAGCATACATACCCATTTATAGAGGTTACCTGGGTGTCCACTCTACTCTCAAAAGCACTGGGTAATAGTGCATCATTTCACATTAGACTTTAAAAGACTCTCACTTTAACATAATGCTGCAATCCTTCTGACACAAACATTTTATCTTAAGGGAGAAGGTTGGGTACTAAGAAAATTCCCCTCTCTTCTTCCAAGTTGTTTAGGAGAATACTGGTTTAACTAGTGCTTTGTCCATTTTCAACATTTCTTCCTCTGAGTTTACTGAATTCTATTCTAAAATACACAAGATCTGAAGGTTTCCATAAAACAGTTGGTTTTCCTTATGTCTTCCACATCCCTCAAAGATTACAAATTTTTTCCTTACTGTTTTTGACCATTATCTCTTCTTCTCTTCTCAAATTTGTTTGTAAACTGAGAAGTATACTTGGAATGTACTTGGTCCAGTTGTATTAGTGCCACTGACAATCTGGGTACCATCAAATCAGTTATTTCTTGAATAGATGCCCTCATTTTCTATGTAACAGTCATTTTTTTGCTCATATCTATATTTTAAAGAGTAACCATATTTAATGTTGTGCAAGATGCTCTGCTACCTTCCTATGCCCTCTTGAGTAGTGATAAGTATCAGAGCATGTTCAAAGAACGAGATCATATTATGTTCTGTACATAAGTTTATCTAATCTCCCCAATGTGTGCAGATACAAGGAACTGCTGAAGCTTTGAACCCCCAGTCACCATCTCTGAGTGTCCTAGTCTTCATTAGCCAATGCATACAAAAAAGAGTGGCAGAGAAAGGCTACTATTGCAGTTTTCTTTCATTATTGAAGCCCTGGGCTAGAAGAGGCTGCAGCTTCCCAGTTGCAGAGTTAAGCTTTGCCAGCCGTGTGTTGCTGTAGGACTAAAGAGACAGCCTTGCAGCCAGTCACCTCCTCCGGCAGACAGCCCTCCTGGTCTCGCAGGGTGGGGTCAGCTCCACACTTCAGCAGCAGCTCCACAATGTCTAAGAACTCACAGGCAGAGGCTAAAGAGAAAAAAAGATGAGTATGAAACAATATCTCATTGGCAGTGATAATCAAAAAGCCATGCTCTATTACAAACAAAATTTAATACCAGGCTGCAAGATTAGGCTGTCATCGTTTTGAGAATACATCTGAACACTCAAGAGTTACAAAAATTTTGTTTGTTTGGTGCCTTGAAAGGCATATATAAATATTTGGCATATTTCAGAGAATTCTAGACACTCAATTGTAGGAGATGTCAGAAGTATCCTGTATCCAAACAGGAATGAGAAATATATTTAATGGTGAATATGTAAATTTAACTTAATGGTTAAGTATATGTAATACCTTTACTCCAGGGATCCACTTTGTGGCACCCATGCTACAGACTGTCTATATTATCTAGAAGGTTTCATGTTATTTTGTTCTGTATCTAAACAGTTCAGATTTGCTAATGAATTCTGATTATCTATTTCATCAAAGTGGTCATCTGGGTGAAAGCAGTATTTCAGGAAGGTTCTTTCCAAGAAAGGAAAATGAGTACAGAAGGACCATGTGGATTGTAGAAATTTCCCACCTGTGCCCTTTAGAAGATGTATTTATGAGGCTGAACCCCCCCTCCCCCCAAAACCCTCAATAGGCACAAACTATTAATATCAGTCATTCAACCTTCCTCTTACATTTCTGGCTACAGTTTGTATTTATCCACTCTGGATTTTCTCTCTTGGCATATAATGGTAGGACTTTTACTTTAACTGACATTTAGAAAAGACACTTTCCTTTTTCCCTTTGCTGATGCACTCTCTCTCCTTAGATAAGGAGCAAAATAATTTCCTTGACCATTTAGATTTCTTCCCAAAGGTCCTAGAATCTTCATACTTTTTTCTGGTTGTATGGCCTGATGGCTACTTAACAGGGGCACCTCTTTTTCAAAGCCACATTTTAGAGTTATCTTCCATGTGCTTGTGTGTGCATGTGCATTGTGTATGTGTGTGTATATATGTGTGTGTGTCTTTCTCTCTCCCCTGTCCACCATAGTTATATAAATGCTAATTTAAAGAAGTTCTCATTGTTACAGGGAAGACAATATGCAATAAGCTACAGACATACAAGGTATATGCAGAGTAAATGCAAGGTTATCTCAACATGGAAGTATTAGTAAGTGATGGTGGTAATGGGAACCAATGTCATAAGTCAAGTCCTAAACAAAAAAATACCATTTGAAGTGCAAAAGAAAAAAGTTAAAGCTACATTGCCTGAGGATCACTATAAGAAGAAAAAGCAACTAATTTATTTTTCATATAAATAGCCATGTGAATCTAAATCACGAGCACTAATCATTAACCTTTCTGTTGTTACTATAATGAAAATGTTTCTGGCTATCAGTCTTGACTTACTTCAATGAAACATCTGGATGTGCTGCAATAAAATTAGGTCCTTTCATCAACAGTGAAGGAGGACTATGTCTATAGTACTAATCTGTAAACCAAATAATAACCAAGACATTTTGGATCAAATTTAGTTTACTTCTACTCTAAGCCTAGACAAGATCTGTTCTTGCAGATCTGACAAATATGTGCTGCTAATGAAAAAAAAACCCCTTTAATTTAGCTTCCCAAAGATGAGGGGTAAGTAGCATGATGGAAATTACTTTATGGGAGGTGGGATGTGATTTTTGTGCATTTTTGCTTAGGTAAAATTTCAACTTCTAAAATACTGTGCCTATTGGCAGGAATAAATTAAGATTTAAAATCAAATCTATCAAATCCAATTTGAACTAAACATTTAAATATAGAATTTAAGGTTTAAATAAATATTTCAGTATGACTTCAGTCGAGATACAGTAAAATCAAGGGGAATACCTATTTTGGGTCACCTTTATTAAAATGTTGTTTGTGTTTATAAGAAAGAGGAAATTGGTGATATAGGAAAAAGCAATAAATTGTAGAGATGAGATAAAAGAAATGAATAGAAAGTCAAGATTCTTTAACCTAGTACTCTGAAAAGATGAAGAACCAATATATGGGAATATTTCAATAGAAAATGGCAAAATAGTGAGTGAAAGAATTCAAAAGCTAATACCTTGAATCTTTGAAGCAGAATACTTCAAATGGATTCTCCTATATATTGGTTTTCATTGTACATAATTTTTTCAATTTAGACTATAAGATCCTTGAGGGAAGTGGTCATGTCTTATGCTTTTTCTATCTCCCCACAAAGCTTAGTATAGTCATGGACATTTTAGCAGGTGATCCTCAAATACTGATTGACTAATATCTACATCTTCAGTTAAACATAGGGTACAAACTATTTCTATATTTGACTTATGAACTTCTCATTCTCTAAAAATAGACACACAAAAAAAGGGCAAAATGAAGATGGAAGAAGTATACTAAGAGGGAAAATGGGCTGAATTTTGTATGAAATTAATGAGGAAATGTGTTGGTACTCACACTGTGATGGGAAATCCAAAAAATGGTCATCAACCCATCTTGGAAAAGCATGAAAAAGTCTCTAGGGATTAGAACAGCTGCTGAATTTATGGTACCCTGGGAACCTCTATTTGTCAAGTGCCAGAGAGGCAGCCCTGACACTGGCACAGGTGAAGATGAATTTTCATTCAGCACAGTTCGCCTTCTGACTCCATTAATCCTCAGGGTTTTGATGATGAATTTCTTTCTTTCTTTTAAAAAATTTTTTATTTATTTTCACTCTAATGTCTCCTCCCACTGCCCTGCAACAGCATGGAAGGAGCAGAACAGATGGTGTTTTACAGGGAAGATAGAGAGCCCAGGAGGATACAGAGCCAGCCCCCTCTAAAATCACATGACTACATGTGCAAGGAAAAAGCCTTGATTTCCTCTGGGAGACATAGAATCAATGATGTTAGTATTCCCAGTGGAGAGAGGGGAGGGGGGAAAGACTAACAGGCCATTTATGACGAAGACCACATTCATACTGATCAACTCTTCAACAAGGACCATATTTAATCATAAAATAACAGAAGCACCAATTCCTGAAAGTCAGTGACCACTAAAGTACAATGGAGGCAAATAGGTGCAGTAGCAGGTTGCTCTCCAAAGTCCAGGTGGCATGGACTGGTAAGGCCATGTGCTAGCAGAACACTGGCCTCTATTTAACCTGCTATTGGCTCTGACCCCAGCTCTAATCGGAAGGGGCCAGTATTTACAACCCATCTAAGGATGGAGTTTGACACCTGCTGTAATCACAAAAACTGTCATCACAAGGACAGCTGTCAGGCCAAACTGTAATTAATAAAAAAGAATGGGTAGACGTTAAAGAAACCCTCAACATCTCACTGTTCTCACTTACTGGACTGAACTGTATTTATAGTTATAATGAAGTTCCTAAAATAGATAGGTATCCTGAAATAAAATTAAATCAGGAAACAAATATTGAATAAACTAAAAAAGGGCCTGGGGTAGGTGTAGTAAAGATTGATAATAAAATAAAGATCATTTTGTTTTAGTTTAACTTAATGGAAAAATTAATTACTTTTAAAGTGATTATTATATAATCTGTATAAATTTCATTTTATGAGGAATTCTTTTAAATGAATACTTTCTTTAGAAAGTTATTTTATTTTTAAATAGCTGTTATGTTACTAACCATTCAACACATTATATTGTTTTTAAGTGTTTACTTATCTTAAATATTAGTGTTATCACATTTGTTTTCTTTACAATGATTAATAAAATTGCTTTGAAAGACAAGGACTGAGGTTGTATCTATCAATGATTTCCTTGGGTTGATAAGATTCCTGAAATGAAATAATTTTTTTTTACAAAGACAACACATTTAGTGCACAGGAAACAGAATGCAATTAAATATACAAGCATGGAGATATAGGTATGATATACACACACTAAGTATCAATAGCCTTGAAAAACAGCCATTACTTGCCCAAGGTGATCAATGAGTAGAAAAGAATTTGGATTTGCATCTAATTTTACTATTGTACCTATGTGCCACTCACAGGGAGAATGTAATGTTTAAAACCTGGTGAGTTTTCTGTATTACTTATGAGATTATCTACCGTGGGGATTATCTGGCAAATATTTAATCCTGAGCTGACTTCCTCTTACTACTCAGAGTTGCTTTCCCTCACTGTCCAGCTGGTATATTTCCAGGGAATTCAAACTAATTTTAATATCCATCCAAACAAAATATAATTAAGAAGGTAGGTCATATGTGTAAAAATTGTATAATGCGTTTCAAAAATCAAACAGAAAAGACATTTGAATTATCCACTGTTTTGAATTATCCCTACCACTGCTTACTTCCATTTATATAGGCTATATATGTTAAATTGTAGGACCCAGGATTAAATAGAAATTTTTTTGGAAAAGAAAATATAAGCATACTCTGAAAAATTCTATGAAAATGACTATTACAACCATTACAACATGACTCAAAATGCATTTACGTTTCTTTTATTTCAAATAAAGATTCTTATTCATTCTTATTAACACTGTTTTTGTCTGTCATTATTGTTATCTTCTTAAGAGTAGCTAGCATGGGACAGCTAGGTGGCACAGTGGATAAAACACTGGCTCTGGAGTCAGGTAAACCTGAGTTCAAATCCTGTCTCAGACTCTTAATAATTACCCAGATGAGTGACCTTAGGCAAGTCACATAATCCTGTTGTCTTGTAAAAACAAAAAAAGTAGCTAGCGTTTTTATAGTACTTTAAAGATTTCTAAGTGCTTTATATATGTTTATCTTAATTAATCTTCACAAACACTTGTCAGGTAAGTTATTTTATTATCTCCATTTTACAGATGAAGCCATTGAGGCTGTGGGGTTAAGTAACTTACTTGGTCAGTCACACATAGCTTAAGAGTGAGGCAAGATGTGATCCAACACTCTAGCCAGATTTATTGGAAAAAGCACAGTGTTACTTGACCCTTCATTCCCACTGGCCCTTGCTATCTAGGCAGAAGGCGTTCTCTGGGAAGCGCATCTGCAAGTTCAGGACCTAGTGTCTTCTGAAGAGGACAATGCCCCACTCCTAGTCAATCAGCTGCCAAATCTCTTGGAGTCCACCAGGGCATCTCGGCCTCCCACCAACATGGCCACATCCTCATCAACATGTGGAATGAAGAATGATGATAAGTGCAATGGTTGGATTTATGTAACACCTCCTATGTACCAGGCCTGTGCTAAGCACTGAGAGCCTCACAGCAGCTGATTGCTATTATTATCATCCACTTTTAACAGAGGCAAGTGAGGCAAACAGAGAGGAAGGGATCTTCCCAAGGCCACTGAGTTGATAAGTGTATGGCTGGACCTGAACTGTCTTCTTGACTTGTACTATCCAGCTACCTCAATTTGTTTGAATTATTTTAGAAAACCTAATCAAGGGGCGGATAGGTGACGTAGTGGATAAAGCACCGGCCCTGGAGTCAGGAGTACCTGGGTTCAAATCCAGTCTCAGACACTTAATAATTACCTAGCTGTGTGGCCTTGGGCAAGCCACTTAACCCCGTTTGCCTTGCAAAAACCTAAAAAAAACCCCACAAAAAACAAAACCCTAATCAGCTTCCTTATTCTCATCCCTTCCAGCTGTCCATGTCACCTTACTATACAATAAACTTCAGTGGCTTTCTCATCTCCAGGATCAAATATGAAGTCCTCCCCTTTACGTTTAAAGCTCTTTGAAACTTGACCCTTTCTTACCTTTCCAGGTTCCTTAAACATTACTCCCTCCTGCACTCGGGGATCTAGTGACACTGGCATTCTTGCTTCCCCCACCTTCTGTCTCAATCCATTCTTTGGGGCTAATACCTTTTCCTCTAAGATTATCTTTCATCTATTCCATATTTCTCATACTCTTCCCTATTACCTACTGTTTTCCCCCACTAAATTAGGAACCTCTCTGAGGGGCTATTTTTAACCTTTCTTTATATGCCTGTCTGTGCTTTAAAAAAAATACTTATTAACAGATTCTGAAATTGTCCAAATAATATTCCTGAGGAACTGGTGAAGCTCCCCTACCCAAACTGTTCATTGTGTTTCTATTAAGACTAAGAGAAAAATGCAAACTCCCGAGATCAAGCACTTAAAGGACTTCCAAATCTGGCTCCCATCGGCCTTTCCAGATTGATTTAGAGAACCAACATTCCAGGCAACCTGAGGCCCAGGATTGTCCTGGAACTTGACAAGGGAATTTCTGATTTCACTCACGGCTCAGAGAATAGGAGCCTTTGCTGCTTCTTCCCTCTCTCTCTCTGGCTCTCTCTTGATCTCTCCTTTCTCTCTCTGCCTTCAGGGATCACCTCAAGTGCCAGTTCCCAGATCCTCTCCTATTTCCTCAAATAATTTTGCATTCACCTCTCTGTAGGCTTCCTGTATCCTTCCATGGACTAGTAGCTCCTTGAAGGTAAGGGCTATTTCATATTGTCTTTGTGATCTCTGGGACCTGACACAAAGACAGTGTTAATCAATGTTTTTTCATTCACTTTGTATTCCTGGCATCAATACAGTGCCTTTAATGCCCAGAAGTCACTTTGAAAACATTTGAGATACTCAAAAACTATCTGAATTGCCTCAGTGGGATCTTCTTCCCTCCAGAGGTGCTTTATTATATTCCTTAGATGAAAATCAGAGGTAGTTTCTTATGAACAGCGAGTAAGAAAAAGCATCCATTATCCTCTGGCAGATGAAACCGTAATATTAAAATTTGTGTTCCTGAATATGTGAGATTTGGAGGCAACGTTAACCCTGAAGAGTTGTTCATTTTCCTTCTTTCTGATTTTCTGAAATGATGAAACTGCTGTTTTATCATTCTGAGGCCCTTGGCCATCATCAACATGAGAAACCAGTGGTGCTCATCTATCCCTGCAGTAATTTGGGCAGTTACCATTTTTCCCCCAGGCAGGGCTCTGGTTGGCCTGTGATCCTTCTCCTTTTTAGGGTCTTCGCTCTGAGGCTGTTGTGACTGGTTGCTAAGATTCTAGGAATCTTGTAGGTTAGAAGTTCTCAAAATCTTCTCTGGACTTTTCTGGCTGACTCTAGGTTTAGGCACTATCAGACAGAATATAAGTCTGAGTTTCAGAATCTGGATATAAATGTAGAATGAAATCCAAGCCAATTGAGAGAAAGGGTGCAAAAAGAATACAATGGGAAGGAAATGCTGTTTTTTTTTTTTTTGCAAGGCAAATAGGGTTAAGTGTCTTGCCCAAGGCCACACAGCTAGATAATTATTAAGTGTTTGAGGCCGGATTTGAACCTAGCTGCCCCAATAGATGGGAAGGAAATGTTAATGGAATTGGATGGTTTTGTGTTTTCTAAATTATGAATTTTGTGAAATGTTATGGTTAGGTTATGTTAAAACTAACCACCATTTGGAAACTGGAAGTATTTTTTATTCCATAGTGACCGTCCCTTAGAGACTATTCTCTTTTATGCTGTCTTCTGTCCACAGCCTTCTCTAATTAGACTTGTAAACTCTTTGAGAGTAGGGACTATTTTGGCTTTCTTTCTATCCCAGTGTTTAGAACAGTTCTGGCCCATAGAAGGTGCCTTATAAATGTTTTCTGACTTGACAGCTGTGTAGATGATCATTTTGGGGCATGCTCACAAATCCATTCAGGGTGTGTCTACAGGGAGGATATATGAGAACCATATTCTTTTCTCCCTCCAAGTGAACCTGCGGAGAGACTTCCTTGAAAGGTTTACAGAAGTCTGCTTTTTAAAATTAAGGTAGGAGAGTGGGATCCAAAGATAAAACACTAAAGACTTATCCCTATGCCTCATGACTTGATGGTAATTCCCAAGTTGGACAGGCTTTATGTGTGATTCTGGTAAGATTCAGGATGTCTGTCATTGAGGACCAATTCAGTTAAATGAAGAGAGGTTCTCATTAGAAGTGGTTAATTTGTTGGCTTTATCTATTCATGAAGATCATTTTCTAAGGCACTGGGGATGATCTACATCAGGGCTGTCCAAAATATGGCCCTCAGTGTGATTTTATGTGGCCTGCCTGTGGGTTTCAATTTTCACGAGTGAAAAAATAAAATTATAATCTGCATGGAGTGCGTATTAGATTTTTTAATTTCCTCACCAATAAATAATCTTGTTGATGTTAATTTTCTTTGATATTTTTAAGAAGTATTACAGATGGAACACATCACATGGAATTTTCAATCAGTCTGTGGGATGTGTTCTGCCTGAACGATACAGACTAGTCAGTATGCACCTACCTTCATATTGTTGTGTTGTTGCTTGTTTTGTGTTTGCTTTTGTGCTTTGCGCCTTCACCTGTTGTATTGATGACATGTGTTCCCCCATTTCTTATCTAAGAAGTTATGAGATTACATTTTATATCTAAGAACCTTGGCCCTGGAATCCTCACAGAGAGCTATGTCTGCTGAATGGGGACTGTATTTTTTATTCTGGGTGCTGTCCTCGAATAATTATTTTATTTTAATGTGGCTCTGAGATAACCTAAGGTTGGATAGCCCTGATCTACACTGTTGGAACAAGTAACTACCCTGATGAAAACAAGAAACCTTGCAAGAGTGAAATATAATATATACATGCTGGTTCATCACTCAGAAGTATGAGGAATATTGCTTAGTGACATTTAAACTTGGTTTTTCCTGTCATACATTAGCCGAGGTACACAGATGGGATAAGTCAGACAAAGAAAAGACACTTGGGGACTTTGTGATAACTGCAGAACAGCAACACAGGACTTAGAATGGCATGTGAGACTCTGCTCCTAGACTTGGTAATTTTTAGTCCAGAGGTTTTAGTATTGGTGGTCCTACATTGTTCCTAGTCACACCTAAATGGAATCTTCTAATGACAGCACACAGAACTAAAATACAAAAACAATGTTAAAGGAAGATCCTTTCTACATCATTTCTACCTGTTATGGGGAAGGAGGACTTTAGGAGCCCTTATACCTATTTCTTAGAGTTCTAAGCTTTCCTGGAATATCTAGTGAACTCTAGATTTCATTCCTGTTATTTATTTATGAAGAGTCCTGGGTCTGAGGATTTATGGAGAACTCATTTAAGGACATTCTCCCACTCCATCTCCAATTTTCTAAGCTCTACAATTTAGGTGCAAGAACTGGGCATATTTAGTTATTTTGCCATGGTTCAGCATTGGATTTTCTGTGGCCTACTCTACAGGAGAAGTGCATTTTGGTTCAAAATCTCCTGTCTAGAATCTTCTGGAATTTAGGAGTTCTGCTAATTACTAATTCTAGTGGTAATTTTAAATTATTTTAGTTTCAATTTGCTTCTATATAAACTAAGAAAAAATCTTACCTATTTGAGGGAGTTAAAATAAACATGTGAAATCTCTGTATCTAAAAATGCTATGTTAGCATTATTTTATCACTATTATTGATTTATATTAATTATTCAGTATTTTACCAAAAGTTTTAAAAGTGGGCTCAATTAAATAAGAGAGATGATCACTGTTGCCATCTTAAATCAGTGAGTTGTTTTAGTTTTAGAAGACATGAAATCTAAAAATATAAGTTATATTTTATCATGTAATTAAAGTGTGGCAAAATAATGAGGATGTTTAGAGAAATCTGCAATCATGTTTATTTACTTGAAAGAAATATCTAAAATTTAAATGACAATAAATTAACATTATGACAACTAATTAAATATTAATTAGATTTAAGAAGAAAGGCAGTATGGTATGGTAGGTAGAAGTTCAGCTTTGGAATCAGGAAGACCTGGGTTCGCCTGCCTCTAGAACATACTAGCTATGTATTGTATGTATGGGACAAGTCAATTACCTATCAGTTCCTCAGGCAAATCTCTGAGACTATAATTTATTGATCTACATTGGTGGAGGGTTTTCTATTTGCAAGAGTGAAATCACAAGTATGTATTCCCTCCTCTGCCCTCCTTTCAAGTAGGTGTGAGAAGATGAATAGGAACATCTTTGCTGTCACTCCCAACAGAAAAGTCATTCTTTCCTATAGATCTGACATTTGTTGTTCTTTCCTACTTAACCCTCTAAGATTTGAAAAACTTATCTACTAATGTAACCATGTAAATCTCTCTTTTTTTCCAGACTAAATCTAATTCTATAGTCAAAAGGTCAGGGACTGGACTTGTGATTTCAATGGCATAGAGAATTCTTGAGGAAATGCTCCTTTCTGGCCACTTAGAATCTTGTGAAGTTCCTTAGAGTACCAAAGAGTCAAGCAGTTTGTTCAAGTGCTTCTAAATGGTAGGACTTGAACCCAGATCTTCCTGGCTTCGAGGTCAGCTCTTTAGTCACTATATTACTTGTCTCTCTGAAGACATAAAATACTATCAATTACAATTCTATAATATTTACCAATAACTTACCATAATGTAGGGCTGTCTGGCCTTCATTATCCTAAAAAAGAAGGAAAATAACACATTTTAGAATTCCAAGCAAGTGATTTACTGTTCAGTAGTTGTCTGACTCCATGACCTCAGATACTGGAGTGGTTTGCTATTTCCTTCTCCAGTTCATTTTACAGAATAGGAAACTGGGGCAAACAAGATTAAGTGACTTTCCCAAGGCCACATGGCTAGTGTGAGCTAGTCTGAGGAGGATATGAACTCGGGAAGATGAGTAAAATGTTAAAAAATCTCCCAGCAAGTCAAATGATAGGGAAACAATATTTCAGTCAGCTTTTTCCTCCCCACACTCTGCCTCATCTTCACTGTTGTTGGGGTAAGATGGCATGCCAAGCTGTTCCCAGTTTTAGCTGGACAGCGGGGTGAAGAAAAATCCCAGCATTGAGCTGGTATGCTGATGTCCTCACATACCAATACAACAAGAGGACATTCACTGCAATGGTGAGATGGCAAAATGCTGAAGAGGCAGATTGTCAAATAATCTTAAACACTTTCCTAGTATGTGCTTGATTATTATACAGCCCTCTGAGCTTAAAAACTCCCACCCTTGCTTTCCATTTCCATCCTGGCCCTTGGACATGACAGTTCCTGAGAAATGCTGATTCATGATCCAGCATGACCTGAGATTTATGTTTGCATTTTAGATTGTACCCCCTTTTTCCCCAGGAGGAGTTTTGCCTTCAGATCCAATTATATATCTAACCACTGAAAATCCAACTCCTTAAGGAAAGAAAAGTGAACAAATGGGCCCTTTTACTGTTTTAAGCTGTTAGTGAACAGAGTAAGAAATGACAAAGATCAAGTAGACATGTTCCAAGATTCATAACCATATAGCATCACTGAGAGAACAATAATAGCATTAAAAAGATGGATTTTTCTGTTGGGGAGTCATGTTAAAAAAGCATGGACCTTTGTTTGAGGAAGAAATTGAAGGTGAATAAATAACACTGAAAAAGAGCTATGATCCTGATCTGAGCCTTGATTAAATGGAAGTTGATATGTATAAACAACTATGAAACCCTGGGCAAGTCACAAAATCACAGAATTTGAGAATGTGAAATTTGCCAGTAGTCATCAACCCACTCTGAAAGGGACCCTGATTATATCAAGTGGGGGAAATATCCACCCAACAAATGGTATCCAGCCTCTATTGAAAAGCATAAAATGAAGGGGGAAACTCTCAAAGGAAGTCTATTTAATTTTTGAACAGTTTTTTCCCTTTCTGACAAAGTCTAATTTACTATGTTACCAAAGGAATATCTTATGACATAGGAAAAAGCAACAAGATTTATACAGAGTAATAAAAGATCAAAAATCTTATGGGTAATGGTGGAAAAAAGGGGGGGGGGGAATGGGGAGTGTCTATCAGTCTGCCAGATCTCAAACTATATTATAAAGCAGCAAAACACAAACACAATTTGGAATTATTTAAAAAGGGAAGAGGTTGATCATGGGATAAATTATGTATACAACATAAAAAGAAATATCATAGCACAGCCTTTGATAAATTCTAAGACCCACTTACTAACTGACAAAAGTCACTAGGAAAATTGGACAGAAGTTTGCATAAGTCATACCATTTACTACCACCACCACCACCACCACCACCACCACCACCACCACCACCACCACCACCACCACCACCACCACCACCACCACCAATCTCTAGCATTGATATGGTTATGAGTATTATATGATTAAAGACTTGTAAATCAATTTATCAGTTTTATCTTCTTTGATCATGATATTAACTTGGGGTAGTAGGTGGTATAATTACTTCTATTTTTATGGATAAGGATCGGAGGCAAATAAGGTGAAGTAACTTGTTCAGGGCACACGACTAGTAATAAGCATCTGAGGCTGGATTTGAAGTCCAGTGCACTAAATCCATGGTACCAATCATTTAGTTTTCACCAAAATAAATTCCAAATGGATACATGAAACCTAGATATAAAAAGGTCACATCATAAAGGAATTAGAGGAGCAAGGAATGTATTACCTTTTAGCTCAGTAGTGGTGGAGTTCTTGAAGAAACATGTGATAGGGGCAATTAGGTAACACAGTGTATATATAGTCCTAGAGTTAGAAGGACCTGAATTCAAATCCAGCCTCAGACATTTAATACTTACTTAGCTGTGTGACCTGGGGCAAGTCACTTAATCCCATTGTCTTGCAAAAACCAAAACCAAAAATCAAAACAAAACAAAAAAAGAAACACTTAAAGTTTTGTACAAATAAATCTTGAAATAAAATGGAAAACAGATAAATAGGGAAAAAAAATCTTTGAGTTTCTCTGAAAATTTTATTATAATCAAGATATAAGGAACTGATTTATAGCTATAAAATTATGAACTATTACACAAGAAATAATCAATGAATATGAACAAGTAATCAAGGAAGAAATTCAAGCTGCCAACAAAGCATATTAAAAAAGGATCCAAATCAACAATAATTAGAGAAATGAAAATTAAAGATTAAGAGTAAGATTCCAAAAGCTAGTGGAGCTGTAGGAAAATAGGGCTGCACTAGTGACTGCTGTTGGGAAAGTGAACTGGCAGAATCACTCAGGAAAGCAATTTGGCATCATGTTCCCAAATTTTCGAAAATTGAGTCTTCTTTTGACCAGCTATACCACTAGTAGGCTATTATGCCAAAGAGATAAAAGGAGGGTCATGCAGCTTCTTTCATGTTATTTTCATTAATTAAACAATCAGCTTAGGAGATCATCTGACAGTGCTGAGAACTTTGGTTATGAACCTTGTCTGTTCCAGTTCCTCAGAAACTGGAGGTCCATCAGAAGCTCAATGAGCACAGACCTTTTAGATTCTGTCTAGACAAATGATCACGCCAATGTCATCTCCTCCACCCTATACTTATGGACTTTCTTAAGCCAAGCATAAACTTTACCTCTATTGCTCCTGAACTTTATGAATCCAATCCTTCCCAGTCATCACCTCTTGAACTCTGGCAGTAGGCTCCTGATTACTTTCCCTCCCTCAAGCCTTTAGCCTAGAGCACAGCTCTGATCCTAACTCTTCTATTTAGCAATAGATGCCTCTGACAACCTGACTCCTATGTACCTTTTCACCCTTCTTCCACTTCACACACCTGTTCCTCACACATGACATGGCCTCCTCACCGACATACCTCTGTATGGCCTCATTTCTTAGAATTTCTCATTTCCTTCAAAGTTGCTGCATATTACCTCCTTTATGAGTCCTTTCCTCACACCTCCAGCTGTTGGTGCATCATTGCTACCATCATTTTGATTTAGTTGCATATATTTTGTAAATGCTTATGTGTAGTTATGCTATCTCCCACAGAGAATGTAAGATCCCTTAATGCTTCAAGATTTCATTACTATCTCTGTATTCCAAACACCTGGCACTATTAGCTTTGGCACACAGTGGGTGCTTCATAAATACTTACTAATTGATGGATTTATCTTCTTCCAGCCAGCTCAGCATTCTAGACCATCAAGATCTATTTGGATCCTGGCTTTGCCATGTAGTTTTCTTAAATTTAATGAGCATGCCATCTATCCTTTTATTTAAGGGACTAATAAGAATTCTAAATAGCACAGATCCCTAGGGCACTCTATTGGAAACCTCCTGCCATGTTGACACTGCACCATAATGACTATTCTTTTGAGTCTGGCTATTCAACCAGTTCCAAATCAATCTAAATGTATTAGTCTTGTCCATGTCTCTTCACTTTTCCCATAAGAATAATACGAAATGCTTTATTAAACGTTTTGCTAAAATATAGTCTAGGTAAACAATATTTGCAGCAATCCCCGATCTATCAGTTTAGTAGCCTAGTAAAAAAAAGGAAATAAGGCTTTTCTAAAATTATATATTGTTTAAGTTTGAAGTCATTTAAATTGATTTTGAGTTGTTTAATGAATTTAAACTCATGCATTCTTTAACAAGCATACATGTTGGCATACTTTTGTTTGATGTAGTAGATAGTTCATAGCAAATATGCAAACAATATTATTCATTTAAATTCTATTCCTTACAATATTTCAAATAGTTTTTCATGTTAAGAAAGAGAGGCATATTCCCTAGGGGAAAAACTGAGCATAGATTTTTTTTTAAAGTTGAAAGCAAGCAATTTGATAGCAGATTATATATGTGCAGTTTAGAATGATATATTCTTTCAAAATATTTTATTTATTTATTTACTTATTTTTCCAACTACTTTTCAACAATCATTTTTTTGCAAGGTTTTGAGTTTTACATTCCCCCCCTCCTTCCCAAGAGGAAACAATCTAATATAGGCAATACTTGTATAACCATGCTAAACATAAATCCATATTAATCATGTGAAAGAATCAAATCAAAATGGAAAAAAAAATTGGAGGAAAAATATATAATACCTAAGATACCATAGAAATTGAAGATAGTAAGCTTTGGTCTACATTTAAACTCCACAAATCCTTCCCTAGATATGGTTGGCATTTGCCATCTCAAATCTTTTGTGTAATATTTTTTTAACGTAAATATTTTGTTTTCTAATTATATACAATAGTAGTTTCTACCAATAATATTTTTGCAAGGTTTTGAATTTTACTAATTTTCCCCCTCCCTCCCTTCCTTTCCCTCTACCCCCAACAGAAGGCAGTCTTGATAGACTTCACATTTGTTTCCATAATATGCATATAACAAGATTGAATGTGTTGAGAGGAAAAACATATCCTTAAGGAAGAAAGAAAATATCAGGATAGCAAAATTATGTAATACCTAAGATGACTTTTTTAAAAATTGAAGGTAATGATCTTTGATCTTCGTTTAAATTCCACAGTTCTTTCTCTGGATACAGATGGTATTCTCCATGACAAATCCCCTAAAATTGTCCCTAATCATTGCACTGATGGAACGAACAAATCCTTCAAGTTTGATCATCATCCCTATGTTGTTGTTATGGTGCATAATGTTGTTCCAGTTCTGCTCATTTCACTTAGTATCAGTTCATGCAAGTCTTTCCCAGGTTTCTCTGAACTCCCAACTCTTCTGATTTCTAACAGAAAAATAGTGTTCCATCACATACATAGGTATCATAATTTGTTCAACCATTCCCTAATTGTTCCATCACAAATCTTAAATTTTGTCTATGATTATTCTGTGACTAAAATGAAATCATAGCTGATCATCATCACACAGTGCTGCTGTTGGTGTGTTCAATGTTCTGGTTCTGGACACTTCATTCAGCATCAATTCATGCAAGTTTTTCCAGGCTATCTCATCCTTCTTGATTTCTTATAGAAATCCATCACATCCATATATCACAATTTGTTTAGCCATTCTCTAATTGAGAGCATTCCCTCAATTTCCAATTCTTTGCCACTATGAATAGAGTATATTTTTGTACCTGTGGGGTTTTACCCTTTTTTGCTGTTCTCTATGGGATCATTGTAGTTGTATTGCTGGATCAAAGAGTATGCAGTGTTTTATTGCCCTTTGGACATAATTTCAAATTGTTCTCCAGAAAGGCTGGATCAGTTCACAACTCCACCAAGGCATTAGTGTCCCAGTTTTCCCACATCCCCTCCAAAACTGATCATTTTCCTTTTTAGTTACATTGGCCAATCTGATAGGAGTGAGGTGGTACCTTAGAGTTGTTTTAATTTTCATTTCTCTAATCAATGATTTAGAGCTTTTTCTCATATGATGTAGATAACTTTAATTTATTCATCTGAGAACTGTCCTGTTCATATCTTTTGACCATTTATCAATTGGGGAATGACCTGCAGTCTTAGAAATTTGAATCAGATCTCTTTATATTTTAGAAATGAGTCCTCTGTCATAAGCACTAATTGTAAAAATTGTTTTCCAACTTATTGCCTTCCTTTTAATCTTGGTTGCACTGGCTTTATTTATGCAAAACCTTTTCAATTTAATGTAATCAAAATCATTCATTTTTGTATTTTATGATATTATCAATCTCTTCTTTGGTAAAAAAAAAAAACTGCTCCCTTTTCCATAAATCTGACAGGTAAAACTATTCCTTGCTCTTCTAATTGGTTTATGTTATCACTTTTTATGTCTAAATCCTGTATCTTCCAGTTTTCTCAAAAGTTTTTGTTAAATAGTAAATTCTCATCCCAGAAACTGGAATCTTTGGGTTTATCAAACAACCAGATTACTAATTTACTACTGCAAAATCTATTCCACTGATCTACTACTCTATTTCTTAGCCAGTATCAAACAGTTTTAATGACTGATGCTTTGTTAATATAATTTTAGATCTGATATGGTTATGTCACCTCCTTTTGCATTTTTTTCCCATTAATTCCCTTGATATTTTTTAGCTTTTGTTCCTTTACTATTTTTTCTAGCTCAATAAAGTAATTTTTTGGAGTTTAATTGAATTGATGATGACAACAAATAAGTGTTGTAATTTAGGTAGAATTGTCATTTTTATTATATTAGTTTGGTCCACCCATGTGCAATTGACATTTGAACAGTTATTTAGATCTGCTAATATTTATTTGTATAAAAAGTGTTTTATTGTTGTTTTCATATTTTATGTTGTCTACAATTACTTTAAATGGAATTTCTCTATTTCGTGCTGCTTTTCTTGCTTCTTTCTCTATTTCTTGTTAGTAATATATAGAAATTCTGAGGACTTATGTAGGTTTATTTTATATCCTGCAACTTTGTTAAAGTTGCTAATGGTTTCAAGTAATTTTTTAGATGATTTTTCTAGGATTAAGTATACCATCATATTATCTGCAAAGAGTGAGAGTTTTGTTTCTCCATTACCTAATGTGACTCCTTCAGTTTCTTTTTCTTCTCTTATTGCTATAGCTAACATCAGAATTATACACACAAAACACACACACACATGCACGATGCATCCTATGGAACTTGGGGCCTTGCCATCTGCGCTCCCATTGCCCCTCTGGTCCACTAGTCTTTTTCCAGACTTTCTACTACTGAACCCTCAAGTTGGCTTCTCTAATTCTGATATGAGCTTTTTAGAGACTGGGGATTATTTCACAATTTCTACTTGTATTCCTAGGGTTTTGCACAGTAGTGACCACAGTCTCTGATCAATGAACAACTATCAACTTAGTTTTGAATTTTTTCCTACTTTAGACAAGTTTTTTTTTTCTGGAGGGGGGGTTATGGGGAAGGCAAATGAGGACTGTGGAACTTCCTCCCCCAGGGCATATTGTTTGGCTCTGTGGAACCTTAGAGCACACCTTGGTGCCCTGATAACTTTCCTAGGGTCACAGCCTGTCAGAACTGGAACTGAACTCAAATCTTCCTGCCTTTGAAGTAGACCATGCCATGTGGCAATACCATTAGGAATAATGTCTGTGTGTGTGTGTGTGTGTGTGTGTGTGTGTGTGTGTGTGTGTGTTGGCTTGTGGGACTTTCTATCACTTATTAATCTGGAGTATAACACTAGTATGGAATAGGAAT
The DNA here is from genome assembly GCF_037893015.1 of Macrotis lagotis. NCBI lineage: Eukaryota > Metazoa > Chordata > Mammalia > Peramelemorphia > Peramelidae > Macrotis > Macrotis lagotis. The sequence goes on from NC_133659.1 coordinate 74,750,423, forward strand.
GAAAATTAGGAATAGTGATTTCTTATTAAATTCCAAATTGCTTTCCAAAACAGACCTATCCATAGCTCCATGGATAGAGCACATGTCCCTCCAATGTTGACTCTTATTGTCTTTTGCTATCTTTGTTGGTCAGCAAAATGAAATCTTGGGGGGGGGGGGGGGATAAGCACTTATTAAGCATCTACTATGTACTGGGACATTGCTAAGCATTTTACAAACATCTCACTTGACCTGAATTGATTTAATTTTTATTTCTCTTTGTATTACTGACTGGACCAAGCATATGGTTGCTGACTGTTTGCTGACTGGGAATCCATACTCTCATATGTTCTTATCATCTGACCAGTGATGCACTCTGGATACATGTCAAGTTACCAGAAAATTCAAAGATCTGAAAAACTGGTAATGGAAACATGATTTCTGGAAGTCTAACTCTTAAGAATTTATCTCAGTAGCTAAAACAAAAACATATAAGATTTCTATTTCTAGTCATTCTCGAAGTAACAAAACAAGACTAAAGCAGTTTAGCTTTAAAGAATGAAAAGACTAAGCACATTTTTCATCTACACATTATGCCACCACAGCTTCAGTACAAGAAAGCCATCTGCCTTTCCATTTTGACTCCAAGAGTAAAAGCAAACTTCAGGACATAATATGTAAATGGATTAATAACCCTTGCAAGCATTGCGAGGAACTGACTGAAAGAAAAACAATCAAAGACAGGGTCTATCGATTATTCATCCTTAATCAGACAACAGACCAGATTCACATCCACACAAATGGGTCTTAAGGATGGGTTGGCATTGGAAACTCCAGCTAAGATGACTACATTGACTTCAGCAGGATACTGAAATTGCTAGAGAGGCAGAGGCTAGGGGAGACCTGGCACAGTATAAATGAGTTATTGGAAATATAAAATGCATAATATATGAGAGGTTTTGCTAGCTTGTCATGGGGAAAGAGAATAGGAAGGAAAGTGATTTTCATGACAAGAACTCCTAGACTATTTTTGGCCAACATTTTGACCAAAGTACTGTAACCTTTTCAAAATGTTGGTGATTACAGGGAAACTAAAACTCTTAACTTTAAGTGGAAAAAAGACAAGGACTCTCAGATTACATAAAAGATATGTGCAAATAAAGCTGCCTTTAAAGTGATTTAAAAAAAATCTTAATTTTCTACTGGTTTGCAACATAAAAAAAATGAGAGCTGTACTTTAAACAGAAAATTGTACCAGTATGGGTTGAAATCATTTTGTAATTAAAAAAATGACCTTAAAAAGTAATCCTGCAACAGAGTTAACACAATGATGGGACCCTCCTAACAGCTTAACTTTCCTTTGTAATAAATCAGGACTTTGGAGAGTTGAAAAGGGATTGTAGCATATAGCCCAAAATACATGTGTGAAAGCAATAATTTCTCATAACTATATGTGATAAAAGATGAATTCCCTTTGGAGATATTACACTTCAGATCAGGTTACCTTGCCTTACTAAGTTAAGAAATGAAGCTCTCTCTGTTCATTACAAAATCTAGGAGACAATGCTCAGGACCTAAGTAGAACATCCTCCCAGGAAGAGACAAGAGAGGAATTCAGGAAGAGAAACAAAGATGATCATGTTTGTACATAAGTTTCAGTTAGCAATATTGTGCCAATTCCTATGGATAATTGGAGGATGTTAATGATTTTCCCCCTTTCTCAAATGGTAAAGTTTTTTTTTTTTTTCGCCCAGTTTCCTAGTGACCATCTAATGGTTTCCACCTATATAGGTTTTGGTCAGTAAATCGCAGAGAATAAAACTTCATGTCTAATCTATATTTTTGTGTTATGTTGTCTTAATCCCACATTTTGGAGGTTCTTATAATTTTAGGATTCACACCTGAAATAATGGTCCTCTCAGTAGCAGCTCAAATCAGTAAGTCACAGCCCCCTGGGAAATGGGTATACCCATTATTTGGTGAGTCAAGTTTAAATCTGCCATGCTTTACTTCAACTTTGTTTCCCCCTCTGGTTTTGAAGAACAAATCTCATCTCTCCTCCAAATAAATGAAGACAGGAATCATGCCTTACCCAAGTATTCTCTTTTTTGGGGGGCAAATTTTTTCCATCAACCCCAGTGAACATGTTCCTTAGAACCCTAATAATTTAACTATATTTAATTCAACAAGCATTTATTAAGTGTCTTTCCTGTGTCAGGAACTGTAGTAGGGGCTTGGAATACAAGGAAAGAAATGCACAAGTCCTGGGTCTTAAGTTTACATTCAACTAGGGAAAAGAAATATGTGCAAAGTTAAATAAAAACAAACTACACAAAGTCATGTTGAGCAGGGGAGGATAATAACAGAAAGTAGGAAAAGCATCATGGAGAGGACTGTATATGAGCTGTTCCTTAAGCAGCATCCTAAGGAAAGTGGGGATGGCCTATTTAAGACTGGCAAGACAGAATGGTGGAAAGGGGGAATAACAGGGAGGTCAGCTTGAATGAAAACATTCAGGACCAGAGGAAGAAAAATGAGAATGGAAGCCTGGCAGGAGGATTTTAAAAGCAAAAGGGATGGGGTGGGTAGGTGGTGTAGTGGATAAAGCACCGGCCCTGGATTCAGGAGTACCTGGGTTTAAATCTGGTCTCAGACACTTAATAATTACCTAGCCGTGTGGCCTTGGGCAAGCCACTTTAACTCCATTTGCCTTGCAAAAGTCTAAAAAAAAAAAACCAAAAAAACCAAAAAAACCCCAAAAGGGAGTGGGGGGGGTAGGTGTGTGTGTGTGTGTGTGTATGCTAAGTAAGCCCTTTATATCTACTGGAGGCCAGAGGGGTTGTCGCAGTCCCCATTTTACAGCTGAAATGCAGGCAAGCACAGTTACAAGACTTGCTCAGAACTCAGCACTAATACAGGCTCTACTGGGTCATCAGCTACTTCTCTGCAAAACACAGACATTTGCATTTTTGCCACTTAAACTTCTTGAATAGAGGAATGATATGCTTAGGTGTGTGCTTTAGGAATACCAATTGAGCAGCTCTGTAGATGACATGAGAGAGTCTCTGAAAGCAGAGAAACTAATGAAAACGAGGTGGTACAGCAAAGAAGTGACAGGACTGAACTAGGGTGGGAGCTGTGTGAGTAAAGGACCAGCCTGGCCATTCTCCTTGGACATGCTTGTCTGTCTATCCAGAACTGAAAATAATCCCATGGTCTGAGTGGGGTGGGTGGAACACACGCTTCTCTTGTAATGGACACTATGCCTTTTTCTCTTCAATCACAATAGATCTAGAGCCATAGACCTCAAAGTATTGAAGGTAATGTCATCAGGATGATTCTCCAGTTAGCTAAAATTTTTTTGGCTTTGGTGATCTTTTCAAAGAATCAATTAATTCTACAGTCTTTTTGCTTTTCATTTTATTTATTTCTTATCTAGTTTTTTAGATTGTCCTTTTTTCATTTTCAGTTTATTTGTTGGTTTTCTGATTAAAATCAAATCAACAAGCATTTATTAAATTCTTACTTTATGCTATTTTTAAAGTTCTAGGCTTATAAAAAGAGGGAAAAAATAGTATCTGCTCTTGCAGAGCTTGTCTAATGGGGAAGACAACAAGCAAACACAAACTGGGAGATATTTTCAGAGGGAAGTAAGATTGAGGAGGACCCAGAAAGGCTTTTTGAAGACAGTGAGATGTTAGATGAGGAAGAAAAGTATTCCAAGGCCAGGGAGACTGAAACTGCCTGGAGGCAGGAGACTAAATAGTGTGTGGAAAAAGGAACAGCAAGGAGACCTGTGACATTAGATGCAGGGAAAGGGGGGTGGGGGTGGGGTGTAAAAAGATTAGAAAGACAAAAAGAAGACTGAGTGTTCATTTTTTCTCTGTTTTGTGAATGTATGTTTTTTATTTTCTTTAACTACCAACTCTGGACTTAGAAATTTATTTTCCAATACTCCACTTTTGGGTGGAAATAGTTACTATTTACATTTGATTGATGAAGAATGATTAGAGTGGTTAAAATCATAGTCACTTTAAATGCTTTTTGGGCATGCTCTGTTTTAGGTCAGTATTCCTATTATTTGTTTCCAAGAATACCCTGTCTAATTTAAGACTAATGTGTTCGAGTGCTGTGTGTTATTAAAGTGAAATCCTTCAATGTATAGCATTCCTACTTGAAAATCAATTAGAGCAGGTAGCATGCACATAAAAAGAGAACTTAATTCAAAGAACTAATAGGCCAGTGCAAATTAAAAAGACAAAAAGCTTAAGCTCTAATTTGATTGTTTAATATCTTACAACAGAATTAAATAAAAAATGTATATTCACAAACACACATAAATGTACTTACTTAAATATATAATACGAAAGAGACCCTAGTCTACTTGATAACTTTTCTGAGTGGGGTACCAGAAATGAGTCAGTAGCTTGGACAATAACTAATCCTAAATTACCCAAATCATAAGATCATTGAAGCTGGGACTTAACTGAATTGCACGTGAAGAATAATGGGTCTGAATTATCAGTCATCATCTTCATTTTAGAGAACATTTAACAAAAAGGGATTATATCAACAGTCCTATAAATGAACACTAAAAACCACTATACAATTTTTAAAAAAGCAAAATAATCTTTAGTACAATAGTTATTTGCTTTTGTTCTTTCCCATTAGATGTTTTTAGGATAATGGGTGTACACAAGCATCAATTTTGCTCTAAATGTTTTTAAGTATAGTTTAGACCTAGCATAATTACTTACTATGCTTCACATCTGAGAAGTGGATCATGAAAAGTTAGTCTAGAGCAGTGGTGCCAAACTCAAATAGAAATAGGGGACACAATAGTACACAAGGATTCCTAATGACAGTTTTAAAATGTTATTTTTTATTATTTTTATTTTTGTATTTGTATTTTTATTAATTTTGCAAATTTTTCCCAATTACATTTTTATGAGGCTTAAGACTATATACTTTGGAGTGTAGTGGGCCATATGTTTGACACCTCTGGTCTAGATTAAGCAGAAGGAGAATAGGGTTTAGGTCCAAATTTATTACAGAGTTCATAACAATTTGCTCAACTATCTAATACATTGGATAATAGAGCAAAGAACCTAAAAAGATCTTCTCAGTCTAAAAACATTGGGTTGACTTGAAATCCAGGAGGATAAATGTAAAATCTTACACTTATGTCCCCAAATCAGTTTCAACTGATTTTTAAGTGTAAGACAAGGTAAGCATGGTTAGACAGTAATTTGTCTAAAAGGGACCTGGGAATGTGAGTGAACTCTGACCTTAATCTGAATCAACATGATGTGGTAGACAAAAAAACTAATGCATATCTTCTAGGAATAAGGTGGTGATGATGCCACTATAGAAGTCCCCTCATCAGGATTAGTAGTGTTCTGTTATAGGCACCACAGTTGAAGGAGGACACTGATAAGCATGAGTGTCTGCATGAGTGTCTGCCAAAGGAGGGAGAACTGAAGGGATATTTGGTTTGAAGAAAAATCAGGAGACCATGGCTGCCATGTTTAAGTACCTGAAGGACTATCACAAGGAAGAGGGATTAAGACTAAATTCTACTTGGTCTCTGAAGGTAGAAACAATGAACAGAAATTGTCAAGAGGCAGAATTGGGTCTGATGTTAAAAACTTTCTAATAATGAGAACTATCAAAAGCTGGAATAAGGTTTTGATCCAATCAGAGGTTAGCAAAGCAGTGTCAGGTATAATGGAGTGTGTTTGTCTAAAATGTTATGCTGAATCTAATAAGAAGAAATTTAGTGGAGATCAATGCTAAAAATCTTATCACTGGAATATACTGGGAAATATGATGATATAAAAGGAAGTTCAACTCTCATACACTTGTTATTCTAACAAAGAGCAAAGAAGGCCACTAGTTTGAGGAGTGATTGAGAAATCCAAGGAGAAACTACAGCGATCTTTCCAACTCATAACAGCAAAGTTGTGGCCAGAGGTTTGTGGGCCCTGGAGAGAGATCTGGCCAGAAGAGTTAGCTAAGGACTTTACAGTATGGTCACCATGTACCAGGACAAGCAGCAGGGTGAAGGAAACAGCAGAGATAGAGCCCAGAGCCCTGCAAGGAAGAGGGACAGGAACCAGAAAGCAGCAGTGTCCTTTGACTTTGTATGGGATCGCAGAGGGATTTGTGGTTGCATACTAGAGAAAGAATCAAGAACACAACTTGTGTGGGTGAGGCCTGAGCAGTGGCTGCGGGATCCTGACCCCAAACTGGGGCTGCAGATTCACCTCTCAGCACCTGCTAGGGTCTGTAGCTGAGTAACCAGGGAAAAGAGCTCTGACCAAGGCTGGGCCAGCAGCAGTGTACTCAAGCCTGGCATTGGACAGAGAAGGTGCTTAGTAAATGCTTACTGACAGACTGTGTGCTGCCCAGACCCAACGTGGAGTCAGAGGCTTGCACAGTCTAAACCTAGGAGGGCAGCCAGTAGACTGAACCCCCTATCTGACCACTTAGGCCAGGACTGGGAAACCTTTTTTTCTGTCAAGGGTCATTTGGATACTTATAACATCATTTGCTTTCTATATCTGTCAAACATTTATTAATTCACCTAAAAAACTCCTGGATTTATTGAATTTTGAGTCCCTGCCTACAGATGCTGTGGCAGTGCCAGGTCTCAGTCACCCTTGAGAGTCTTGAAGACCACAGTAATTCATGCTTGGAGAAAACATCAGAGAATACAAATGAAGACCAAATGAGACCCTAAAATCCCTTCAGAAGTGTGCTGAGCCTTGCCTGAGCCCAAAATTACAATTTAGGGAGTGATGTACCCACAATAAACAGCTATTATGGAGGCAGGAATATCAAGGCACAAAACCAAAAGAAAATATTAATTCCACAACATTGGGGTTATTATCTATAAAGAGAGTCTCAAAAAAACATAGCTTGGCCTTAAAAAGTCAACTAGAATCCTAAAGAAATCAAGTCAAGAGTTTTAAAAATCATATTGTAAGTGAAAAAAAAGATATCTTAAGGATAGAAATGGAAAAGTAAAGCGAGCACTAGAAGAAAAGACCTATAAGACCCTAGTCTGAAAATTAAAATGGACCAAATAAATGAATGACTCCATGAGATGTCATGAAATAGAAGTCCTGTTTTAATAACAAGGTTAAAAGATAATATGCAGAAAATACAGGTGCCTTATTTAAAAAAAAAAAAAACTGACCTGGAAAATAAGTCAAGGAGGAAAAAAAAAATTTTTTTAAAGAGTTATAAAACCATATTGTAAGAAACCACAAATGAAAACTTTTTAAGCCTATTAGAATCAGAAGGCCAAGTAAATAGAAAGAATTCTCTCAGGTACTTCCTGAAACCTCAAATCCAATACTTCCAGGTTAAAAAAAATGCAAGGAGCTGGAAAGACAGAGTTTAAGAACTGAGGAGCCCCAGTCAGAATCACATAAAACTTGGCAGTTTCTACTAAAAGAACAGGAGAATTTAGATTATAATATTCTTAAAGGAAAAAGATAAATACTTATAATCAAGAATAACTTGCTCAGCAAAAGTGAAAGCATTTCAAATGAAAATTTTAAAAGTTATTAGAAACTCTGAAACATAGGAACCAAGAATATAAAAAAAAATCAAATATGTTTAAGGAATTAGAAGAGACTATTAAAAGGGACAATGTGCTTACATTCTAATAAGGAGAAGAAACGAGTGGCATTTCAACATCCTTAACACTATTAGTATGGGAATGAAATAAGAGAAAAGGTATATTCTGTCATGATACAATGATCTTAAAATATGCAAGAAAAACAGAAAAAATAATATACTAGAAAAAATGGTGGGGAGGAAACTACTATCATATATAATTTATGTGAGCAAGCAGAAGATATATAAACAAAGAGAAAGTAATGGGAAGAGTGTCTTTAAAAACCTCATTTTAATTTAAACTAATCAAAAGAGGATAGAATATAATTTGGTACAAAAATACATTCAATTTGGGGTAGCTAGGTGGCACAGTGAATAGAGCACTGGCCCTGGAGTCAGAAGGACCTGAGTTCAAATGCAGCCTCACACACTAATTTCTAGCTGTGTGACCTTGGTCAAGTCACTTAAACCCCATTGCCTTGCAAAAAAACTAAATTTTTTTTTAAAAAAATGCATTCAACTTGATAGGCAAGTTGGAGCAAATTGGGATTGGGAGAAGGGAAGAAGGTATACTCAGGGAAGAATGAATTATAAGCGAAGAAAATTCTATTTCTAGAAAGTGGATCATTTAGGGACTTAAAGAAAAAAAAGAAAGGGTAGGCTTATGTTTGGGGTCTGGGAGAAGAGATGAACAGCCAAGGAATGGAAATACATTGCATCAATTATAAACTGTTAGTTCTATGTACACATTTTTCTTGTTCAATATCCTTTTTGTGAAGTGGGGGACTTGGTAGAAGGAGAGGAAATGATATAAGACAATACAACAGTAGGGGAATATAAAATTAATGACAATAATTCTGAATGTAAATGGGACGAACTCACATAAAATAGCAAAATTCAACAATATATTGTGTATAGAAAATTTAGTTGAAACACGATCACATATAGTAAAAATCAAATATCAATGAGAATTGATTTAAGAAGATCAAAAGGAAGCTACATTATACTTAAAAGACATATAGTCAATATACTATATATATATATAACATAACATATATTGTATTTACACATATATATGTACACTCTCATACATATACACACACAAACAAAATGGCAAAGCATCTAATTATTCCAAGGAAAAATTAAAAACTACAGGGGGAAACAGTAAAACTAAAATATTAGGAAGATCAATGTACTCTTTTTGAAATGAAACTTCTTTTAAAAAAAATTAAGGACCTGAATATCATTAAAAAAATTCTATTTTTCATACCAAAAACAGATATTTCTACATACATAATAGAACTGAAAAAAATGGGTTGTGCATGAAATTGCAGATGCTTACTATGTAAAACTTGTTTTTCTAAGTAATAATTTAACCTATAACTTTCAAAGTTATCTTGCTTGTCTGTGCTTTTTTACTTTCCTTCTGTCCTTTTTTCTACAACCATACTTTTAAAAGGTTTTACTGAAACAGACAATATATTTTGATTTGCCATTTTAGTGAAGGCTTCGTATACTAAAGTGTTTAGTAACCCACAGGGGGCCACCTCAAATTGCACTTGTGCCACATTTTGGACAGCCCTGCTTTAGAGCTTCAGAATGGGGGCATTAGGACAAGGAGAAAGTCAAAGCTTTTAGCTGAAATGTGAAGGAAGTCAGAGAAATCAGGGATAGAAATGAAGAAGTAGAGGTCTCTGGCTAGGTCTGGGGTGCCCAGAGCCTGGAGGTGGAAGTCTGCTCCTGAACTGACTGAAGTGTGAGGGGACCAATCTGATTGCCAAGTGGAGGGACCCTGGAGGCTGCTGTCATAATGTAGGAACAAGGTGCCATCTGAAGATAGAAATACTGGAAACCTAGAAACAAGGCTGGGCAACTGACTGCAGAGTCCAGGATGATGCCTAGGTTGTGAGCCTGGGGAGAGTGGTAATCATTCCAGGAAGAAGGAAAAGAGACTATCAAGGAGATAGTGGAAAAGCTGTTTCTAGCTTATCCCCATTACAGATTAACACTTGATGATTTTACAGAGATACTACTTGTGATTTTAGGGAAGGTTCCATTCTTTTTAAGTCTTCCTACATTTCTCTGAAAGCCATCCATCTCATTACTTCTTAATATCTCATTACATTCAAAAACTAATTTTTTTAGCCATTCCCCAAATGGTAGTCCTACTTTCTAAGCATCTTCTTGATCTTACTTCCAAACTTACTTTCCCCTTACATATACTGTTTACTATTAATTTTATATAAATGCTAATTACAACTTAAAAGAAAAGTCTATTTGTTTCTATATTTTTAGTGTTTTTTTTAAAATAAGTATTAGAGGGGTGGCTAGGTGGTGCAGTGGATAGAGTACCAGCCCTGGAGTCAGGAGTTCCTGAGTTCAAATTCGGCCTCAGACACCTAATTGCCTTACCAAAAAACCTTAAAACAATAAGTATTAGATTGTGTCAGTTTTCTAGCATATTGATATAATCATGTGATTTTTGTTATTAATATGATTATTTTTAGAATTTTTGTTATACTGAAGTAGCCCTGTGTTCCTAGAAGAAACCTAACCTTGTAATAGTGTATATCTTTTAAATATTTTGTTATAGACTATTTGTTAATAATTTATTTAATACTTTTTGTATCAGTGTTTTTTAGGGATACTGGTCTTTGCTTCTTCTTATCTTAGATATCAATGTCAGGCTTGTATATCATACAAAAAGTTTGGAAGGGTCCTTTCTTTCCCTATTTTTATAAATGATTTATAGTATAATATAATTATAAATCATCTTGTTTTAGAATTTTCATAACTTGTTCTATTTCTTTTTTCTGAAATGGAATTATCTAAATTATTTCTCTTGTTAAGACTGGTATTTTATATTTTTGAAATATTCATTTATTTCATTTATTAGTTTTGTGGCTTATAATTGGGCAAATAATTTGATAGTTTACTACCTTTCAATTTGTTTTGAAGTTAGCTTGTCTATTTGAGATATGATTTAGTTTTCCTCTCTTTTTAAAAATCAGACTTTTTTTCCTTTATTAATCCCCCCCCAAGACCGCAACTCCCAGTTTTATTTGTCAATCTTTTGCTTACAATTTTGAATTTCTCTTTAATTTTAAGGATTGCTAATGTGGTGTTAAGATGAGAACTTTTCATTTGTTGCTTTTCGAGTTTTTAATACTTGAATGTCTTCATTTATTTGTTCTTTCTCTCTTTGGTTTAATTGTTAAAAGTTAAAATATAAGTTTGTCAATAAAAGCACTTTAATTAACTGCCTACCTACCTAATGCCAGATATTATGCTTAAGGGTGAGAATTTAAAGAAAGGCAAAATACAGTCCCCTTGCACAGGAGTTCACAGTCTAATGGTAGAAACAATCACATACAAACAAACAAACAAACAAACTATATATATATATATATATATTGTATATAGGATAAATTGGAAGATAATTTCAAGGTAAAGGCTCTAAGATTAAGGCATACTTGGAAAGGCTTCTTATGTAAGATTTTAGCTGAGACTTGAAGGAAACAAGGGAAAAATCAGAAGGCAGAGAGATGAGAAGAGAAAGAGTTTTAAAAATGGAGTCAGTCAGGGAAACTTCTGAGCTGAAAGATAAAATGTTGTTTATAAAGGAACAGCAATGGATCTCAGGGTATGTGGGTGTAGGAGAAGAGAGTATAAGCATAAGATGATTAGAAATGTGGGGTGAGATGAGGACAGATTTTGAAAGGTTTAGAATACTAATAGAGGACTTTCTATTTGCTCCTGGAGGTAAAAGGAAGCCACTGATGTTTAAGGTGTAGGGGAACTCACATGGACAGACCAGCTCATTCTGGCAGTTGAGAACAGAATTGATTGAAACAGGAATAGGAAGCAATTTATGGTAGGGAAACCAATCAAAAGCAGTCCTGGCATGAGATGATGATACCCCTGTGGAGGAAGTATTAGAGGAAAGAAGAGCACAGATATATGTGAGAAATGTCAGGACAGTAAAATTGAGAGGACTCATAACAGTCTCTGGTCACAGAGAATAAGAAGTCAAAGCTAACACCTAGCTTGTGAGCCTTGGTAACTAGGAAGATGCTTGTGCTGGTAACAGTAACGACGAAGTTTGGAAGAGGGGAGGGATTGGTGTGGGATGAGGGGAAAAGATAATGACATCAGTTTATTCATTCTGAGTTTAAGATATCAAAGTTACAATTCAGTTTGCAATGTCCAACAGACAACTGAAAACACAAGTCTAGAAGTTAAAAGAGAAGTTAAGAAAGGATAAGTAGATTTGAAAATAGTCAGCATAGAGAGAGAGAGAGATAATCATTGAATCTGTGGGAGCTGATGAGATCATCAATAAGTACAGAGTGAGAAGAGGACACAGTCAAGAGTAGTAGGGAGATACCTACCATTACAAAGATCTAGCAATGGCAAGAAGAGAGTATTGAGGAATGATAAATGGTCCCAAAGGCAACAGAGTTCAAGAAAATTAGACTTGAAAAAAGGCCATTAGCTTTGGCAATTAAGAGATCATTGGTCATTTTGAAGAGAACAGTTTCAGTTGAATGATGAGATTGGAAGTCAGTCTGTAGAGTTAAGGAGAAAATGAGTGGAACCCAAGTGAAGATATCAAGATGGCCTTCTCAAGGACTATAGCCACAAAAGCAGGAGAAGTAAGGAACAAGAGCTAGTGGGGATAGGTTGATCAAGGGAAGGTTTTGTGGTAATGGAGGAAACACAGATATGTTTGTAAAAAGTAGGTAATCATCCATTAGAGAGGGAGAGACTGAAGTAAGAGAAAATGGGAATGATATAAGGAACAATCTGGAGAAGATGGGATGGAGTCACTTTTGCGTTTAGGGGAGGTTTGCCTTGCCAAGCAGAAGTATCATTTCTTCACATGAAAACAAAGTGAAGAAGTTATTGAAATGATGTGAGATGAATAGAAGAAACAGCTCTAAGCAAATGATCTTCTGAAGTGTTACATGTTTTGTGGATTTTTTCATTTATTCTTTTTTGGATTTATCAATTGGTATTCTCACAGTCCAAGTTATTTCTCCAGTGTTCACCATTTTTCCCATTTACTATAATCCTATCTCTAGCTTCAGTTTCCAGACTGGGGGGCTTGTGTTTCAGACACACATTATTCCCATTTACTGGACAGTCTGACTCGGCTCAATCCTGAGTCCAGTGGTTAAAACTAGGTTCCACAATCTGCTGGAATTAACTGGCTCTATGTTCTGCTAGGATTCAGGCCCGGGCTGGATGCTGGTCTGGGTCTCTAGATGATAGGTTGCTTCTCATTATTCTGCGCACTGGCCTGGCCTGCTGCTACTGGACAGCTCTTTGTACTTCCCCTTCCAAATACCCTAGCTTATCTCCAGTCCATGCCTCTATAATCTCTATAATCTCTATAATATCTCTATAATAAAGAGTCTTTTTGTGCAGTGCTTTCTGGATGGGAGACTTTGGAGCTGATTCTCTTTGGTTTTCTTTATAATTGTTCTTCCTGGTACATATAATTTTTTGAGTTTTATTGGGGATATATTCTTAATGTGCTGCCATTCCCCCCAATCTTCCCACATTTATTTCAATTGTTTGTAACCTAATCAGTTCATAGTTGCTTTGGTACTTTAAATACCAAATAAGAAAATTCCTACTATTCTTCTTTTCATCTTATGACCCACCCCCACTGGATGATGTCTCATCCAACAACTTCTGTAGTTCTACCAATTTTTTCCATCAGAGAATCCAATTTCTTTTGCTTTAGGTAAAAGTTCAAGAGATTTTTAAGCTCTGCCCCCTGTCGTTCCCTCCAACCCCCTTTCTGGGTGATGTTCTTTCATGCTTCAATTTCTTCAGAAGAATCAAGTTTTTCTTTTGACACTTCAGATCCTTCCATCACCCACTCCCCATTTAAGTCTCCTTAGGAAAGCAAGTAATTTGAAATAGGTTATACGTGTACAGTCACGTTTCATAAATTTCTCTATTAGAACAGAAAGGGAAAATACACAAGGAAAAAAATTTTAAAGGATGAAAATGGTATGCTTTGGTCTGCATTCAGATTTTGTAGTTTTTTCCTCTAGATATAGATGGCATTTTCCATCACAAGTCTTTTAGAATAGTCTGCTAAATTGCTGAGAAAAGCGATCATAGTTGATTATCACATAGTGTGGATATTTCTTGGTTTTGCTCACTTCACTTAGCATCAATTCATGTAAGTCTTTCCAGATTTTTCCAAAATCTGCCTGTTCATTATTTCTTATAGAGCAATAATATTTATATGCCACAACTTGTTTAATCATTTCCTCTTCACAAATTCCAATTATTCTGTTGTTACCTGAATTACTTTTGAGTATTCACAACTTATCTTTTAAGTTCTTCATTGTGACCTGTATAATCATATAACAACTCTTAACAGTTTTACAACTATACTTAACACATTTTTCACTTCAACAATTTTGTAGCAAATTCTTGATCCCTAAATTTAACCATTTACCACCTTCTAAGTCCAAATTTCTCCAAATCTCCTTCACGATTTCCTATTTGGCTCAAATAGTAGTAACAACAACAATAGCATTTAATTAGCACCTACTCTGTTCTAAACCCTTTTACAAATACTTTCTCATCTGACCACACAACTACCTTTCAAAGTAGGTGCTATTGTTCTTACCACCTGACAGATGAGATTACACAAGTGACTGTCTGAGGCTAAATCTGAACTCAGATCTTGCTGACTCTAGGTCCAGAGCTCTAGTTACACTAATTTTTTTTAAATTCGCTGAGATAAATTATTGTCATCTAATATTATACACTAAGTCAAAAGTTCTTTTTGAGACATAAAAACAGCATAACTTCAGGTACTGTGTGAGGTGCTTCTTGCCTAAGTTATTATAAGGGGAGCAATCACTTGACCAATTCCTGGTTGATATTAATAATTCCTCAGGCAGCATAAACCCAGATAAGGTACAAATACCCCAGGTAGGATGACACTTCTATAACCTCACTAATACTGTTACTGTGGAACATGCTTTTCTTTGAAAAAGCAAAAGTAGACCAAAAAGAAACAAATATGGATGTAGAGAAGAATGCAACATTTTAGTCAGTCAATAAGCACTTATTATAAAGCCATCTGTTGTTGTTCATACTTCATTTTTAAAGAGAAAGAATGATATCTTAGGTGACTGTGGTCAGCTTTACTCTTTCCGAATCACTGATGTCTAGTGGTAAGACAAAAAAAAAAGTCAAGACCACTGGCAATGGCCTGACATGCAGAGTATGAACTGGCAGAGGACAAGCCTGGATCTGAGAGAGAACAGCAAAACTTCATGGCTGTACACCCCACAACCTTCTCAGAGTGACAACAGATAGTTCTTTTACAAGTCACAGAAACAGTTAGTGGAACTTAAGCTCTTGATTAAAGGGTCTGACCTCTTTGGGTCTCAGTTTTCCCTTGTTACACAATAAAGGGACTGGATGGGTTAAATTCGAAGGTTTCTAAATCTGTGATCCCACCTAAGGATATGATGCTAGACTGCTCTTCCCTGGGCATCTGGCAGATTCTTGTTCCTGCGAATTCCTGACTTCTGATTCTCCTTGGCCAAACACACACACCCCGCCACCTACCCACCTCCCACAAAAGAGGGAAAAAACCTCTTCCAAATCTCAATCACTGAAACAATTATTTTAAATATTAATAATATTTTCATTTTTTGTAATAATTTTATTCAATGTTCCTTAAAATCACAGACTTTATATTTGTTTCCTCTCAAACTACATTGGTGACAATAATTCTATTTATTGGGCATGAATAAAAATTTTATTAGAGACCTGCATTGTTTCTTTATTTTCTTTCAATTCCATGAACCTTAAATTTTGACAGAGCTATAAGTAAGAAGTTTTGTGACTGGAGTAAATTTCAGGAGTATTAATGAGCCATGTAGAGTTTTGATGTAAAGTGCCCATATGACAGAAAAGGAGTGATCTATTCTCACACAAAATATGGCCCAGGTATCCAAGGAAGTTGTGGGTAAAGGTGAACCCTGGAAAGAAGCATCATGGTAATTAAGATCCTAAGTATAGATGCAGGTGCCCTAGTACTAGTGATGGCTTTGAGTTTGGGTATTTTATTTTTTACCTCTTTGAAAATTTGAACAGTTTGCTGTTTAAGAAATTTCTATCATTTTACATAATTAATATGTTTCTTAAACATCATATGTAAATTGGGGCAGCCAGATGGTACAGTGGATGGAGCACTGGCCCTGGAGTCAGGAGGACCTGAGTTCAAATCAGAGCTCAGACACTTAATAATTACCTACCTGAATGACCTTGGGTAAGTCACTTTTTAAAAAAAGTTTTTTGCAAGGCAATGGGGTTAAGTGGCTAGCTCAAGGCCACACAGCTAGGTAATTATTAAGTGTCTGGGGCCAGATTTGAACCCAGGTACTCCTGACTCCGGGGCCAGTGCTCTATCCACTGTGCCACCTAGCTGCCCCAGTAAGTTACTTTAACGCTATTGCCTTGCAAAAATCAAAAGAAAAAAAAGTTGTGTGTAAATTAAACCATATTTTAAATTTGCTAGGAGTCTTTAAAAGGACAAAGAAATCAATTTTTTTTATTGAGCTTTTGCAACATGAATGACTATCTCCTTCATTGATTAGTGAATTCAGATTCTTTTATATGTGGTTCCTTAAAGGCACGGTCACACAAAACTCTTATTGCTTATGTGAGACTTTACTATATGAAATGCTTCGGAATTCTTCAGGATTAAAGAAGTACATCAATCAATTGAAATAAAGATTAATATCCATCATTTAACAATCCTTTTAGAAAATTTATGAATAGACAGAAAAGAATAAGATTTATTTGCCTTATTAGTCATCAGTAAACAACCAAAAAAGCCCCCTAAAACACTGTAACAATTTATATTTACGTAATGATTAAAAATTCCAAATATACTTAAAGGCTAGATAAATCAGCAATTGGAAAAGGAGTCAACTTTAGCTATGGCGAGAAAGAGGTCAAAATTATGTGCCACTCAGTGCAACACATTTTAAAATTAAAATCTGATTTAATCTAATGCTATGAGGTATACTTCCACTTCATGACACTTGATAAAGTGAAGATACTTCTAGAGGCTGTTTTTTGGGGTGCTAGCTAGATGTTTTCCCCTTTGTTCCTCTTCCTACAGTTTTGTGAAATAAAGTTAGTGGATTTCTAGTGCACTGCTGTTGTCACTATTGCTGAATGCTTTAGTATGGATGAAGCAGATACCTGGTTATTTAAGAAGCAGAATAAATGGGCCAAGACAGCTTTCTCCGTCCTCAATTCACCAGGGAACATTTGAGAAT
This sequence comes from Macrotis lagotis, assembly GCF_037893015.1. Lineage (NCBI taxonomy): Eukaryota > Metazoa > Chordata > Mammalia > Peramelemorphia > Peramelidae > Macrotis > Macrotis lagotis. Next base: position 74,767,360 of record NC_133659.1, read on the forward strand.
TCCACCTGACATGGGGACAGCACAGTGCTCTTAAACAATCTACAGTCTGATCCGATTGTTCCCCAGTGGGAGAGGCTGACCACAGCTCACTCAAGAGTCATTGATTGGATTAACAGCCTAATTCCCAACAGATGAATAGAATACTGATGTCTTGTCAGCCTAGATCACAAAAGGAAAATGCAATCTGCTTCTACAGCTTAGATTTAACCCTCAGTTTTCTTGCTACTAAGGTCTTAATTTTGAGGAATTCAAGTATCTTCCACATCAAAACTATCTGATTCAACAAATTCTATTGCAATGCACTATACAGTTCATGCTAACACTGCATACTACCAAAAACCTTTCATCCTTCTTTCAGGTTTGTCCCTAAAGATGCATTTTACTTTATTTTTTTTAGGTTCTTTTGCAAGGCAAATGGGGTTTAGTGGCTTGCCCAAGGCCACACAGCTAGATAATTATTAAGTGTCTGAGGCCAGATTTGAACTCAGGTACCTGACTCTAGGGCTGATGCTCTATCCACTGTGCCACCTAGCCACCTCTAAAGATGCATTTTAAAGTGTTTCAGAAATTTGAAGTATACTTTACTCAGAACTTTAATTCCCATTTCAAAGATGTTACCTACACAACTCAGTTAAATGTGTCCCTCAATTTCTGGCTCGATTTTCTAAAAAAAAAATGCTGAAACACTGTTGAGTTTTGCCTGCACTATTATAACAATCCCCTACCACAAGCATTTATTAAGAGCCTACTATTAACTAACTATGAATAAAAAGATAAGTCTTTTTTTTGAAGATGATTAAATCTAAGGGAAACTTACAATTCATCAGATACTAGAGAAAATGTGGGGAAATGTCATAGATGTCAAAGGCGAGAACAGTAGGAAAGAATAAACTCATGGACAATGGTCTTTTCTCTCAGAAAGGTCTGAGGAGAGGTGGTCCTTTGCTGAGAGAATGTGGAAGACTATAGAAAAGAAGTAACTATGGGGAATGAAAGTAGTGAGGGAAGAGTGAGCATTACTTTGGTGGAGAGGATTCAGGTAAAATGAAAAATGAAAATCAACGAATCAAAACATATTGATTAAGTACATGCTGGGTGCCAGGTCCAGTGCTAAACAATGGAGATTCAAAGAAAAAAGTCAAAGTACACTTCTTGACCTCAGAATTCACATTCTAATGGGGGAAGCAACATGTGTGGTGAAGAGGATATACTGTATTTCCCCATGTATAAGATGCACTATTTTTAAAAAAAATTGGGGGTCTAAAAATGGTTTTTAGATTTTTTTGTTGTACATTTTTTTTTACTCACATTTCCCGCTTTTTCATGCTTGTTGTCTTTGTGCTCATTGTTTCACAATTGTTACCAGAATATTAGGGTATGTTTTGCCATGTTCTGCCCAGAAATGGTTAAGAAAAAAAAGATTTTTCATTCAGTGCTGAATTCATGCTAAAAAGGATCCAGTTAGCAAAAGTGAATGCAAATCATGTTGCTGAACATCAGTTTGGTCTTCCTTCAACTGAGAAAACAATCCAAGACTGGCTAGAGGAAGAAGAAAACTGACTGAAAATGCCCCTGCAGAAGAAGACCATGAGAGGCAAGGCTGCCAAATGGCCTGAGTTACAGAGGGGATTGAAGAGATGGATTGAAGAGCAAAGGGAAGTGGAATCCCTGTGTCCACAAAGATGGTTCAGTATGCAGTAAGAAGAAATGATGATGAAAAAGTGACTGATTTCAAAGAATACAATGGGTGCTTCAGGTTCATGAAATGGAATGAGCATGTGTCCACGCACCAGATTCACCTGGGGAGTGCTTGTAGTCAACCATAGACCAGGACACAGGGAAGAAAGCACTCTCCTAAGACAGTGATTTGACATCAAACACAGATGAGGTTGAACTAATGGATGGGAGTTTTGACAGTCATGAGGAGTTATATAAATTTTATGATGAATAAAACTTGAGTTTCATAGCTTTATGTACTAAGTTTTTTTTTCCATATTTCAGGCCCCAAAATTAAGGTTCATCTTATACATAGGGAAAGGTATGCAATATAATAAAAGACAAAAAAAGTAAAAAAATAGATGATTCATTGCATAATTTGATTTTTTAAAAAAACAAATCAAAATATCAGCACCAAAAATGAAAAGAGTGAATTCACAAACAATTAAGAAGAGATAAAAGCAATTTTCAGGAGTTATTTTGCCTAACTGAATGTCAATAAAATTGATGCTCTAAATGAAATGGATGGATATTTGCATAAATATAAATTGCCCGGATTAAAAGAATAGGAAATGGGCTGCTTAAAAGAACTCTATCTTAGAAAAGGAAATCATGCAAGTCATAAGTTAACTCCCAAAGGAAAAAATCCAGGGTTAGACGGATTGAATTCTACCAAACATTTTAAAGAGCAATTAATTCCAATTCTACATGAAATTGTTTGAATAAACAGGTAAAGAGATATTACCTAATTTTTCTATGACAAAAATATGACTTTGACACTTAAACCAAAGAGTCAAAACAGAAAAAAAACCATAGATTGATTTTCCAAAAGAATATTGATATGAAATTTTAAAATAAAAATACCAGTAAGATGATTGTAGCACTATATCCCAAAGATCATATATTATAACTAAAATGGATTTATACTGGGAATAAAAGAGCTGATTCAAGATAAGGAAAATTTATAAACATAACTTATCACATCAGTAACAAAGGCAACAAAGATCACAATTATTTCAACAGATATAAAAAAATTAAACTTGAAAAAATGCAAACTCATTCCTGTTTTTAAAAAAAACACTAAAAAGCAAAAGAAAAAGCAAAACTTTCCTTCAAATGCCTTAAAATTTCTTAAAAAGATTTCCCAGGAAATAGGATACCTAAAAGAGTGCTATTTTGGGGGGGGGGGGGGGGACAAGGCAGTATTATATGTAATGGACTAAACCAGAAACTTTTCCATAAGATCAGGAGTGAAACAAGGATATCCATTATCACCAATACTACTCAATATTGTATTAAAAATGCTAGCTTTAGCAATAAGACAAGAAAAAAGAAATTGATGGAATAATCATAGCAAAGTGTAAACAAAACTATCACTTTTTGCAAAGATAATAATGGTTTACTTAGAGAATCCTAGAGAGGCAATCAAAAAATTAATTGAAACAATTAACAACTTCAGCAAAGTTGCAGTTTATAAAATATTGTTGCTGTTCAGTCATTTCAGTCATGTCCAATTCTTTGTGACCAAGACATTACAATGGCTTGCCATTTCCTTCTCCAACTCATTTTATAGGAAACTGAGGCAAATAGTCTAAAGCCAGAGTTGAATTCAGGAAGATGAGTCCTCCTGACTCTGGGTGTGGCACTGACCACTGTGCCAGTTAGATACCCTGATGGACCCCCATTGTGCTATAATAAATGAAGGGGATGGTTTCAGAAAAACTTGGGAAGAGTTGTATGAACAGAACAAGGAGAACCATTTATACAGTAAAAGTAATTTCGTGAAGATAACAAACTATGAAACTCAGATCAACACAATGACTCACCACCATTCCAAAGGACATGCTAATCATCTCTAAATAGGAAACTGATAGACTCTATCAATCTAAGTTTTTTTTTTTTGGTTTTTGCAAGGCAGATGGGGTTAAGTGGCTTGCCCAAGGCCACACAGCTAGGTAATTATTAAGTGTCTGAGACCAGATTTGAACCCAAGTACTCCTGACTCCAGGGCCGGTGCTTTATCCATTGCGCCACCTAGCTGCCCCAATCTAAAATTCTACATGTAAATCTATATTATAATCTGTAATTGAATCCATAGTTCAATCTATATAATGTGATATATTGAAGCAATTTTTTTGAACATAGCTAATGCAGAAATTTGTTTTGTGCAACTTTGTATTTTTGTAATGAGTTTTGCTTTTCATGTCTTTTTAAGAGGTGAGGGAAAGGACAAAGGAGAGATAATTTGGAACTGAAAACAAAATAAATTGAATTAAAAACAATTTTTAAAAGAAAAATAGAATTAGATGAAGAAAAATAACAAAAATAGTTTGTTACTACTTTGGTTTAAAAATAATTATTACAAACATTAGTAGATTTGGAGCTCCTTTTCTACTTAGTGTTGATTTTTACTAAGTCTTTGACGTTCCTCAAACATGATGATTAACTTTTAAGGCAGTGAAACCCATTTTTAACATGCACACATGACTGTAGTTGGGGTACAATATGTGACACCAGAACTGAAATGGGTTACTTAATATTTTATGGGAAGTGAACCTCAGACCAAGAAATTTCCATGGTAAACATAATAAAATATGAAGAAAACCTGTTAATTCATCAGTACACTAAAGACACAGGTCTTTCCTTTTTCCCTGATGTTCTTTCTCCCCATGGTATGTCTGAAAGCATTTTCAAAGGAAGGAACAAAGGCTTTGTGTAGACCATGAAAAGTCATATAAGGACAACACTCAGGTTTTTCTTAGAGCAACTTTTAAACAGTTCTGAAGAGATGAATGAATATATTTTCAAAGATCTTCAAGGAATGATTTGATAACCTCCCACAATAAGTGGTTTGAGTTTAGCAGTTCTCACTTTCTATAGTTCTTTGATCTACACAACCTAGTCAGCTCCTGATGCTGTTTAATTTTAAAATATCATAAGTCTATGGTTGGAAAGGACTTTAAAGGTTATCTTGTACAACTGTCTTACTTTATAAAGGAGGAAACTGGGGTGGCTAGGTGGTGCAGTGGGGGGCAGCTGGGGGGCAGCTGGGTGGCACAGTGGATAGAGCACCGGCCCTGGAGTCAGGAGTACCTGAGTTCAAATCTGGCCTCAGACACTTAATAATTACCTAGCTGTCTGGTCTTGGGCAAGCCACTTAACCCCATTTGCCTTGCAAAAAAAAACCTAAAAAGAAAAAAAAGAAAAAGAAATAAAAGGAGGGAACTGAGGCTGAGAGGTTAAGCAATTTGTCCAAGTTCACCTAAGTAGGCAGTGGCAGACCTGGAATTTGAACCCAGCTCCTCTGCCTCCAAATCACAAATCCAGTATTCTTACTCCTAAATATTCACTTGTTGACTTATTCTTGATTATTTTCTGGGTTATAGTGGGGGGCTGAAGAGTCCTTTAAAGCTAAAGAAAACAATTATTTGACTTTTCCTTTATATATATATATATATATATATATATATATATATGAAATTATGAATCAAAAACAATTACATAATGCTCAGTGCTAGCTGCTAAAATATTACTCATAATCTGACTTTTGATATCAACACTTTATTGAAAATATTTTTTCATTATCAGCACGGGTCTATATTTTAATGGGAGATTCACTGGTCTTTGTTCAGTTTCTATCTTTTGATATCTTGTAGCCTATGACAATACTGTCTATTATGTATTCCCAAATAATCTCTTCTATCTTAGTTTTTTAAAAATTCTTCTTTTTTCTATTCTCTCCTTATGTTCTTATTCGGCGGCCTGATTCTTATGTTTATTAGATCTTTGTTTCTGACCCCCCCCATCTTTAATGTGTCCTTTTTCATTTTTTACTATACATGCTCTCTCTAGGTGATCTCATCAACTTTGGTGGGTTAAATTATCCTAGCCATGCAGATTATCTCCACAAAGATACAGTTCTAATCTCTTTCTCCAATTCCACATGGTAAATTGTGTGTTAGGTATTTCCACCTAGCCATCTTATAAGCATATCAAATTCAAAAAGTTGTAGAGTCTTAAACTCTCCTTCTAAACTCCCAATCTATCCATTTGTGTAAAAGACTTTAACCTTCCTCTTAGTCAACCAATCAGTGGTCAAATCTTGCTGATTCAAGGTCTATTCTTATCCATTCATACAATCACTATCCTGCTTTAGGACCATGACTCAGTTTCCTCTCTCCAATCTATCTTCAACACAGGCAAAATAATCTTCCTAAATTACAGATATAATATAAATTGCTCTCAGTTCAGCATTCAAAGTCCTCCAAAGTCTACCACCAACACACTTTTCCAAACTTACTTCACATTACCCTTCTCAAACCCACTGCATTCTAACTACACTATTTGATTGGTTGGTTCCTGTACTTAGCACTCCATCTTCGTTTCTATGCATCCCTCCTCCTTCACCTCTCTGAACCCTTTCCATTGTACCAACTGCTTCACCCCATCCCTGTAATGCATGCAATTCAATTTGCAAACGCAAATTCAAGATTTAGTAAATTCAATTTATCACTCTTAAGGTATTTTATACACACACACACACACACACACACACACACACGCGCGCGCAAGCGCGATGGAAAATGTTGCTAATTGAGGACATTAGGAAATGTTTCGAAACTCAGGTTAGTTGCCTCTTTATGGTGATTGTCTCTTAGTTTTAAGTCTTCTTCCATTTTATAGGCCCAAGCAGAGTATCAATCCCTTGAGTGCTGGGATTGCTTAATTTTTTTCTTTCAATTTATAGTGCCTAGCATATGCCTTTGCATATGATAGGAACATAAGATATGCCAAATTAAATTGAAGGGCCAAGACAGATTGGTGGTATTGTGAGAGGGAAAATGGGAATGTTGTGAGAGATTACATGGAAGCAGACTTGAAGGACTATGCAACTGAGGATATGACTACCCAAAGTAGAGTGCTTCTTGGCTCAAACTGAATCTTTGAAACTTTTTAAAGAGGAGTGGGTAAAGAGCTTGATGAATCCCAAATAAGAAGCTATTTACAGAATAGAGGATGGCTTATAACTCTAATATAATTGACTCGGGTCTTCCCCAGAAGGCACAGGAGACTTACTATAATAAATCTTTATTGATTTGAACACATTTACATACACTTGTCTTCAAACAGCATATTTAAGAGGCAGATGTCAGTTTCTGAAATTTTAATGTTTACTTCTGTTTTTAAATTTTGCAATTCAAAGTTATAATTGAATTCACATTACAATAAAATGCAAAATTTATAATATGGTCATAATATGTTATCTCCACCCCACCCCATAATGTGTAGTCAGTGTTCAGTTGGTTATACATTTAAAAATATAAATGAGAGGGGAAAGGACCAATCAGCTAAAGACATCACCTCTACACCAATACAAAGCAACTATTAATGACAAGACCAGCTTTCCCTAAGTTCTTATTTTGATGTCACACTGTGGCATGAAAGTGATCCCAGAGTCTCAAAGCTACGTAACAAACTCTGGAAGGACTCATAAAGCTTATAAAGGTTCCAATTATGAAGATAGTGATTAACTGTGTGTCTACTTTTCTAAGCCTGGGTAAGTTTATAGAGACTCATTATCTTCAATAACTGCAGTATGATGAATTATTTTTGGCCAGAGTAATTCTTAAAGAACATCTCATAAGCAATAGAGAGGTTATGATCTGCACGCCTTATATAGATGCCCATCTAGAAAGTCTTGCTTCCTTTAACATGTAGAGAAGGGGGCAACTGAACACGTTGATGAACTTGAATCCTATTCCTGAAATGAAAAATCTTTCATGGATACATCTGGAGACCCTATAGTTGGTCTGAAAATGTTGAATCCCTTACAAATTTCTAATGCCTTAAGCCTTAAAATTCTATTAGTTTCTAACTTTGGAAAGAAGGACCTAGAAGGTCTTCTCACTATTATAGAATAAGGAAGAAACTTTTGCATCGAGTGCCTTGAATTGGTCAAATATGTATCTACTGGCACAATCATGGTGACCATGTCCAATCAATCCTCTTGGAATTTTTAAAAAAGATTATCAGCTTTAATAAGCATCCATTCCTTCATAAAGGTATACATAATGATGTAGTCCTATAATGGCATTAGATACAATGTAGACTATTTAACAAAAATCCCAAAGTAACCTTTGAGTGAATAAGTATTTCAGTAACTTCAAACACTTAGAAATTTTTTTAAAAAATCAACAGAATACCAACTTTAACAGCAAAGAAAATTCCAAATAAGATAACAGAGAAAGGAGAAAGCAGGGTTTGGTAGAAAAGATGCTGACTCTGGAGACAGAGGATCTGCTACATCCTACTCTCTCGCACTTACTGCTTCTATAACCTTGGGCACATGACCTCCCTGGCTCTCAATTTCTTTATGTGAAAATGAGGAGGTTGAAGAAGGTGTATCTGCCTCCTCTTCCAGATATAAACCTCTGATTCTAATGTTGTTTGTTTCCTTAGTGGCTGGAAAAACAAGACTAGCTGCTTGAAGAAACCAGGTTAGAGTTGTGGGTTTGGACAGTTGTACTCCTAAACCAGCAGACTGCATATATAAATACATACAGAAATAATTAAAATATAAGGGGTTTAGAAGGATTAATCTCTTTTAAATAATCTCTGCCACAAAGCTTGTAAAGTCACTGCTGGCACTAGGCCCATGTTAGACCGGCTGTCGGCTATCAGAGTAGCACATGGAAAATAGATGCAGAATGAATAAATACTGTCACTTCTACAATGGTTTCTCTGTTGTTTTCTTTGGGTTCTAGCCTCCTTTACTCATTGTAGCATAGAGAAATTCTGGGAAGTCATCACTTGACAATATGAGAGAAGAGAAAGAAAGATGGAAAAAAAAAGGGAGACAGAGAAAGGCTAAGACAAAGATTCAGAGTTGGAGAGAATCAAAGAAAGAGTCAGAGAGAGAAAGGGGAGGGGAGAAGGAGAGGGAGGAAAGGAGAGGGAGAGGATAAGGGGGGGAGGGAGGGAGGGGGGGAGGGAGGGAGGGAGAGAGAGAGAGAGAGAGAGAGAGAGAGAGAGAGAGAGAGAGAGAGAGAGAGAGAGAGAGAGAGAGAGGAGGAAGTGTTTATAATGGCAGCAGATTACAGAATGTTCAGCTCTAAGACTCCAGGGAGATGGAAGAGGACTTCAAAAAAAAGTGCTGATTGCTATAGTCCAGCCGTTTAACCCATACCAATTTCGAAGCCATCTTTAATTATTTTCAAATTGAGTTTTAAGGAATAAAGACAGCATTCTTAGTCCCAAGGGAACCACAAAGTACCAATGACAGCTTTTTAACACAAAAACAGATTTCTTTCTTGAAAGTACCAAATTCAACAGCTTTTTTTAAAAAAAAAGTGCTAAAAGTACACTGAATAAAACAAGATCATTTTGAATCAGTCAGAATCTTTCCTGTGTGTACTTCAGGATCTTTTAGTGCAGAATTAAAAGGAAGACAGTTTGAAATACACCTAAATGGAAGAGAGATGATTACAATGAAATTTAGTGCATCTGAAAGTACAACTGAAAGCCACAGCAACAGAAGGCAATCTAAAGCATAAATAGCCAAATATTTACTATTCTAAGAATAGAGACAGCTATTATAGACTTTTTTCCAGTGGTTTAGAGAAATAGACAGGTGACTATATTAAATGACTTTATTCTAATGAGCTCTATTCTAAACCAGAGGTTCTTAAATTTTTTTGTGTGTCAAATATTTCTCAGAATAATTTTTAAACGTGTAAAATAAAATACTTAAAATTTGAATTTATATTGAAATACATTTCTAATAACAGATCCAAGGTTAAGAACCTTTGGTATAAATCATGTATACCATGATACCATGAATACCACAGAATAGTAGTCTATACAATAATATATTTTATATATGGGGTTGAAGTAGATGAGAGTGAATTAATTGAATTCCAACTTAAATTCTATGAAAATTATATTAGTCCTACTCCTGTTGCTTTAGGATTTAGTATTCATGATATATGAATTAAAACAGGTGCCACTTAGCTTCTTTATGTTAATTTCTAATTAGAAAGATACATTTGCAAGGAAAAAAGCTTGAAGCTCTTGGTAAGAAAAGTATACTGTAACCACAAATATACAATACCATAAACGATTATCTTAACAGTGTTCAAGAATGGAGCAATCTGACTGACCAAATATTCTAGGAAATTACATGAATATACCCTTTCATTGATCATAAGTTTTCAAAGAATTAGACTACAAGGCCCTAAACATTAAAACTATAGTGTATTTGATAATTTGATTTTATTTTGATTCAGAAGATACTCTGGAAGCTTGAAGTAATGAAGGATCATCAATATGAGCATAACTTATCATATAGTTAAAATATGGAAATGCCAGTTAATAAAGATTTGGTATGTCAGGTGAATAAGCTTTTACTCTACTATTATTATTCAATTAGATAGTTTATTTTAATAATATACAAATACAGAATCTATATTGTTTTAGCTGATTCTGAAGCATCACATAAACTATCTTCATGCCTTTCCTCAATGTATGTCTCAGAAACTAGCAACAAAACCAAATATCACATGAATGCCCCCTTTTTAAGAGTTATAATCTAATCTATCAGCACACTTTATAGTGAACTGCTCACTGATGTTAAAGACATTTAGATTAAATGATATCCAAATTTTGAGCCAGTGACCCAAGAGTGAAAGGTTCTGTTTTCCTCTTATCAATCAATACCTATACTAAGTCCACTAGCATATTAACATATTTTTTAATCTTACAGAGATAATTATCAACACTATAAATGAGTAAGGTAATCAAATAATTTTCCAGAATATTCTTTAAAATTCAAAGCTATTTAAAATCTTGGCTATTTAAAAAAATTAAATTTAAAGTTATTTGGCAAGATTTCTTTTAATTTCTCAGTGACAAAGCTATCATACATACTATTATATGGCCTGCTGTGCTGTTTGCATAGTGCAATAACATAAGCTGACATTTATTGGAGCTTCTGAGAATGTTGTTCCATCAACGAACTTGAAGGGAGAGCAATAACCAAGTAAGCTTCATTGGACAAATACCTACACATCAGGACACTTTTCAAAGCCATCAGGCAAAGGGGGTCAATTGTGCCTTTTTTTTTTTTTACTGCACAAGCTAATGCTTTAAGAGTGTCTTGATGGAATCAAGGAAATTGGATTGTCCCCCCATTTGCTGGGCTAAAACAAGCCTTTTTTTTATTTATCCCATTAGAGGAACACAAGAGAAACCTTTTAAATGTCACTAAAAATTTCCCCTGCATTGCAAAACCCAGTCAAAAGGGTTTTAATTCTCCCTGAGAACTCTTAAGTAATGCAGTATGTCAAGGTTTAATAAATTGTGGGGGGATAGTTTTCATTCCAGGTCACACTATTTTTTATTTCAATGCAGGTGGTTAGGAATACTTAGTTCTCAACATGGGAGGTCAGGGGTTGCCTGGAAGAGCTGTGAATTCACCTTCAATCACAAATAGCCATACCACAAAATGCCATCTCAAAAATATTGCTGGCATTATGTATGAAAACACTTTTGAAAGTAATAAAGGGATTTTTAAAAGTAGTTAAAATGAAAGATTCTCATCTTTCTTACAGGGGATACTTCTGGGACTGAGATTTTAAAAAATCAGTCTTGGAAGAATATGGTCTTGGAAGAGTCCTTCACCATACTTCTCCCCCAAATACCCCTCAAGGAGCTTAGACAGACAGGAGGTGAATGGTCCTGAAAAACCAAATACAATGGAGATGGCTAGGTGGATAGAGCACGGGCCCTGAAGTCAGGAGTACCTAAGTTCAAATCCGGCCTCTCAGACACTTAATAATTACCTAGCTGTGTGACCTTGGGCCAGCCACTTAACCCCATTTGCCTTGCAAAAACCTAAAAAACAGAACAAAACAAAAAAAACCAAATTCAATGAATGTCTAACATGTTCAAAGAAGGAATAATATTTGTAAAAGGACAAAGCCCTGCATATTTAGATTTTTAAAATGTTTAGTCAAGTCAATAAACATTCATTAGGTCCAAGTTATATGGCATGTGTTAAACTCAAGGAATACAAAAACAAGCAGAAATAAAGATAGTTCTTGCCCTCAAGGAGCTTGCAGTTTGAGGTATGGATGTTGGGGAGGGGATGAAGTGTTGGCAACAATACATAAAAGGAAGATGAAAAGCAAAGGAGAGGATAAATCAATATCCACTTGGAGGGACGTAATTTAAAATGTCTGTTAAGTCAAGAGTACAACCTGTAGAGGAAGGAACACATGGCTGGGCCTAGGTCAACTCCTTAGGATGGAGGTTCCTGCAAAAACTAGCCAATCAGAAGGAGAAGCCCCAGGTGCACATACTTCCAATGTGAGAATTATTCAAGGATGGAGTGAGCTTAGGAAGAAGTGTCAAGGTGGTGGAACTATGGGCTGCATGTAAGCACCACAATATTCTGTAGCAAAGTTTGAACCAGATTAAAATGGAATTGGGAAATATTTTAAAAATAAAAATTCAATAAAATATACATAATAATACATTTTAAAACTAAGTCAACATGTGGCCTGTAGGAATCAATATGTCGAGTTTAGCAGCCCCTATTTCTATTTGAGTTTGACACTACTTATTTAGAGAAAGATATGAGAGCTAAGTACTTTTAAAAATCAATTTCTGATATGTGATTATGCCTAATTATTATTTAGCAGCATAGAAAAAGTTCATTCACAAAGTTCTACTCTGATTTTGCATTGTGTTGTGTTGTGAAGATGAGTCAGGATTCTTGAAGGTTATTGTCAGTAGATTCTAGTAATTTCCAAAGCAGATCAACTGTGTTCTAAGGACCAGATTAGATAAGTATGGAAAGGTTCATCACCCAGCAAACTGACCAATTGGTGATGAATTTCTTGAGCCACAGCAACCCATGAAAAATCTAAAAATTCAAAATAGGCTTCAGCTTGTGTGGCCCCTTTCCATTTTTGTTATGATAATGGAAGAGAAGCAGAAAAGGGTAGAAGATGCTAACAATCACATGGTGTTCAGATTATAGCTATAAACTTTAATTTGTCCATTGGAACACTAAGATTCTTAACTAATGATTAATGAATAAACATACTGTAGGAACTAAATCATATCAATCTTGATATTTTCAATATAATGAAATCAGAAGAAGGACATTGTAGCTAAATAGATCATTTACAGGTAATTCCTTGGAAAATCAAGTTTTAGCATATGGGATGTTGTCTTTATATTACAGTACTCATGATATATACTTGCAAAAAGACCATCATAAAAATGGCAGATCATACATCAATACCAGTTGCAAAATATGAAAGGAAGAAAAATTTTCTAAAGAATCAGATAAGACCTTCAAATTAAACTCATTAATATACACTTTGATACTTGATGACTTCATAGAAAAGGTGAGAAAAAATAAGGAAGACAAGAAGTAACGTGGGAAACATGGGTCAGGAATAAAAGAGGGAGAAAGATTAAAGATTTATATAGAATATAGTGTAGCTTCATCCCTCTTTGAGTAAATAGGTAATTGTTAGGGTGAACAGAAAACAATACCACAAAAAATGAAATAATTATTTAAATAAGTTACTGATATCAAAGAATGTGTAATAGACAGTAGAAAGGACCCTGACATTAAATATAAAAATTTAGTATGATATAAGTCAAATGTCATGACAAGGAGACCAAAAGAATCTTGAAAAACAACTTAATCAACAAATACTTGACTTATCTGACAACTGAAGAGGGATGGCAGCCAAAGGCAATTGAGATTTAGGTATAAATTCATTTGGAGCTATACACTTTTCCACCCAGCATGCTCTTGCCTCCATCATGTCTCCAAGTGTGGCACCTCTTTCTCTCTTAAGGGTTTTAAACTTGCCTCTTCAGTTTGTCAGTTATTGACAATCGCTCCAGAATGGTTAAAGCGGACTTAGCAGGAGATGATCTCCTTTGGGCTGTCATTGTTGGGTGATCCAGATAGAAGGTATGATGGGATATGAGCCAGAAAGACAGTTTGGGGGTGAGGTCCAGAGCAAGAGGAGTATTCGGATGCTAAAGTATCCCACTGAACATGATATTGTCAACAAACAGGATGACATGGAGAAAATGTGGCATCATACTTTAAAAAAAGTTTTCCCTCAATTACATGTAAAAACAATTATTAATTTTTTTTATTTTGAATTCCAAATTATCTCCCTCCTTTCTTCCCTTCCTGAGATAATAAACAATCTGATATAGGCTAAGGATTTGAACTCAGGTACTCCTAACTCCAGGGCCAGTACTCTATCCACTGTGCCACCTAGGCACCCCCATTGTATTTGGTTTTGTAGGACCATTCACCTCCTGTCTGTCCAGGCTCCTTGAGGGGTGTTTGGTGTTTCCTTTAAGTACTGATTTTTAAAATTACATGATTACATGTGTAATCATATAAAACATTCTTTCATATTAGTAGTTGTGTGGAAGAAAACTCAAAACAAACAAACAAAAAAAGTGAAAAATAATATGGTTCATATTGCCTCATAAGGCAGAGAAAAAAACAGGTTAAAACAAAGGGAAGAAAAATGTAAACTATCTACCAAGATTTTTGTAAAAAAAGAAGTTGGGTGATCAGGGATAACCACACCCAAATTCTTGACATTCAGATACACTTCTTGAAGAGGTAAAAATGACCCTGAAAAAGAATCAAGATCAGACAAATTGGTGGACTGGACAAACTATATGTGTGGAGAGATTAAGGCTAGATGCAATCTAAATGGTATTTTTAAAAGTTCCCGGAAGGTGAGAAAGAAATCAAAGCTGTAAGGATCAAATGCAAAAAAGCTATTTTGGATTCTCCCTTCCATCCCTAACATGTGGCCTGTGGCCCAGCCATCCTGGCCTCCTGGCTGTTCTCAGAACAAGACTCCAGGCATGCTCTCTGATAGTCTCTCAGGCCTGGGCACTTCTCCCTCCTCATCCCCACCTCCTGACTTCTTTCAAGTCCCAGCTAAAATCCCACCTTCTCCAGGAAGCCTTTCCTACATGGCTTTAATTTGAATACCTTTCCTCTATTAATGATTTTCCTATTTATCCTTTAAATGCTTTTTCTGTACACAGCCATGAGCTCCTGAGAGCAGCAAGTTAGTCCAGTGCCTGCAATGTTGCTGGAGTTTGCTAAAGGCTTCCTGGCTAACTGAAGATGGAAGAATCATGGCTCCTAATAATAGTACTAATACAGCACACTAAGTTTTGCCTGGGTTTCCTGATGCCTAGGCCAGGTCTTACCTACTGGGCCACCTACTTGACATCAAAAACCTATCAGACCTTGTAATATTTGAAAAGGGGGCAACTGAGAAAAAAACATCAACTCTTCACCCAGATGCTGACATTCCTATTTATACAAACATTTAGGGCACTTTCAATGAGAGAATGAGTAGGGAAAAGGTGCACTTTTGTAAGAAATGACCTTCAGTGATCTACATCTTCACCATTAACTATCTGACAGAAGTCTATTAAGAAGAGGGGAAGATGGGGGCAGCTAGGTGGCTCAGCATCAGCCCTTGAGTCAGGAGGACCTGAATTCAAATCCAGGTTCAGACACTTAATAATTACCTAGCTGTGTGACCTTGGGCAAGTCACTTAACCCCATTGCCTTGTAAAAAACAAACAAAAAGAACAGGAGAAGATAGATCCTTAGGTCTAGAGTCAGGAAGACCTAATTCAAAACTGGTCTAAGACACTTTCTAGATGTTTGACCTTTGGGTAAATCTTGAAAGAATTGTAAATGATTATCACCCAGTCAACCTTCATGATTGGTGTGAGTGGGTTGCAACATATAGCAGATTAGAAACTCTGAAGGACAGAAGAGAGGATTTCAGCGAAGAAATGTATAATCAAAACAGAGAAATGACTGGTCCCTTGGCTAGGGTATGGTATGATCTATCCAATGTACCACCTAGCTGACCCCCTAATCCTCATGATGTCAAGACAAACTGAGCAGCATCTTGACAATTCAAAGGAACTCCCTCCGATGAACATATGAGAAGACATGAAGATGAACATATGAGAAGACATGAATAAGAATATAAAGGCACTAATGGATTGTGATCTGTTTTACTACAGAAAACATCCCTATCAGTGAGATAACATCTATCTGCATATTTAAAAGTTAATGTCCATTACTAGGGAATCTTTTTAATATTTTTTAACTGATAGGAATGAATAAATGAAAAGTATCTATGACATTCAACTAAGTACCAGGAGCCTAATTTTTGAAAAAAGCACGTTTGTTAATATTTGGGGAACTGGAACCAGTTTTAACCTAGGAAATTGTGTTATATACAAAAAAAAAAAGGTGACTAGGGAAAGTATGGAAACATGAAAAGTATTCCTTTACTTAGAACCAAAGAATCGCCATCCTGGCCAAGATCCCATCTTGTTCACAGCAGATACTTGTTTTTTTGTGTTTTTTTTTTTAGGTTTTTGCAAGGCAAATGGGGCTTGCCCAAGGCCACACAGCTAGGTAATTAAGTGTCTGAGAACGGATTTGAACCCAGGGCTGGTGCTTTATCTACTGGGCCACCTAGCCGCCCCCACAGCAGGTACTTGTGTAACAATTTATTAATTTCACCTCACAGTTGAGCGGACGAGTGAGCCTCTACTATTCTACTCTTCGTTGTGAAAGAACCCACTTCAGACAGCATAAATCTTATTAGGAAAAAAAAAAGCCAGCAAATATTGCTCTTCATAAAAATGAACTTAAAAGTGTCAGTGAGTTCCCCAAACCTCAAATTTTCCTAGTGCCAAAGTATGTCAATTTCCCAGGTAAATTGAAACAGAAGTAAAGCGTTTTGGCAGGTGCAGAAATGTTTCTCAGTACATGAAAGAGGTGATGTGTAGAGGGAGAAGGGTACAGTGGAAAGAGAACTGATCTGGAGTCAATTTGCTATGACTATGGAGAAGTTACTCTACCCCTATGAGCTTCAAGTGGCTGAAGAGGTTGAATTAAATCAAGCTGTCCAACCTTACTTTTTTTTTTTGAAATTTTTGCAAGGCAATGAATGGGGTTAAGTGGCTTGCCCAAGGCCACACAGCTATTAAAAGTGTCTAAGGCCAGATTTGAACTCAGGTACTCCTGACTCCAGGGCCAGGCTCTATCCACCTAGCCGCTCCCAACCTTGCTTTTAAAAGTTTTTACTGAAACAATAAGACAAAATATTTTAATTTACCATTTTAATGAGAGCTCTGTAGTAGCTTGGCTTTGTTTACTAAAGCATTTAAGTAAACCTACAGGGGACCGTGTAAAATAGTATTGCTGGTAGCATGCAGTCCATAGCTTGCCTGAACTGGATGACTGCTAAACTCCAAATCTATGATTAAGGAATGATTTTAGCTTTTTCTATTAAAATGTTGCAGGCTACCAATACAAATTCTAGCATTTGATTATTTAATTTTAAAATTGTTTTTCAAAATATCAACATTCAGCATGAAAACAGAAGAAAACAAAAAAAAAATCCTGGTTGATGTTTAAAAGGATTAGAAGGTGGTAGTTTGGTGCTGGAAGGAGGAGGGGGAAAAAGTGAAGGGGATAAAGTAGTGAGTCTAATCAAATCACTTACAAAAGCTCCAGTCTCTCAGAGTTAACCTTGCCAATCAGAGCCAGCAGTTGTAGGAGTGGAGCATGCCTGTGCACATTAAATTGGGAGTGTGTCCTTGAACCCTTGGTGCACTTCACTCTCCCCTGAAGACTAGGCAGGCTTTGTAAATGAGCACCCGCAGAAAGGGCCTTGAATTCCATTAAGAGAGCTTCTTAAGAAGGACAAAGCCTCAAGTGGCAGCCTCTATGGCAGAGCCAGCTCATACCCTTTACTGATATTAGAGGTGAGCTCATGGGATTAAGTCTGCAAGAACCCAGAAAATTAAAAAGGACAAACCCACCAACAAAGGTCATTATACCAACAGGACAACAATATGTACTCCTAAACCATGCTTTTTTTTTAAAGAGACACTCTTCATTTATAAATATTGTATTATCTTTTGGGATAGGATACATCTAAGAAGGTATTTACCCTTTGTGAAGTTCTATTTTGATGTGATAGATAAAAAAACATTAATAGGAATATGAAATTAGTATACTATAGTTTTTAAAATATTTACATATTATGCCATGTGATATTTTAATGCAAATGAGAAAGCTCATTTATTTACTATTAAAGAGAGGAGAAAATTAGATGAACTAGCTAACCAGGTGTGGATAGTCTTTTTTTGTCCTACTTAAACTGTTACATAGGTAATAACAGGTTATTGAAATAGTCATTTCCAATTCTCTGACTTGCTTTAAGCATTAATCTTCTACACAAAAACCTGGAGGCATCTTGGTGAAGGTTTGCCATGTCAACTAAAAAAAATTATCAGAAAGCTAAATTCCTGATAAACAAAACAGAAAAATTGTAATGTTTTAAAAAATAAGGTATCAAAAGAAAAAAAGACAGGTTCAAAATCACAATCTTTTAAGAGGGAATATACATTTTTGCTATGCGAAATGTTAAATTTTTATTGCAAAGCTTTATTCAACAAACTCAGAATAAAATAACATTCATCTGATAAGAAATACCACAGCAACAAGGTTACCATTTACTGGATTTTATTTCTATAATATCCTCTGATGCCATAATATTTAATTTTATTTTCCAGAAAAAGTGAGCATGCTAAGCAAATTGTATTAAAAATCTCTTCAAAGAAACATGATATAAAAAGATAAAAGAAATACCACTATTTTTTTCTTTTTTCTAACTAAAGATTTACAGACTTTAAAACAACTCTTTTTCTAAAAAAGGCAAAAAAAAATCTGCATTATTTTGGAAAGATTTTAAAGATGTACAGAGAACAATATTCATGGTACAGAATGGTCTCATTTACTGGTTTCCCTGAAGAAGAAAATGAACTAAACAAAAAGAAGTGAATTACATAGGTGACTTAGAAAACACAAGGAAGTCCAGTTCTGGGCTGGGAGTGGGGAAGATGTTCTTTTCCTGGGTGTGACCCCTAGAGGCACTAACCTCTATTCTCAGTTTGCTCAACTGTAAGACTCAAATAAGATAATATTTTAAAAGCACTTCATATACAGCCTAGCAATATTTTACTCCCTTTTCCCTTCTCTTCCTTAGAGGAATATGGACTACTAAAATGAATTAAAGGTTGAGTTTGGGGAGGAGAAATTTAGAAAGATATATCAATGAACATAGATTAAGTTCTTGGTATGTGCCAGGGACTACAGTAAGAGATGGGGACACAAAATGAGGTAAAAAAAAAAAAAACACCTCACAAATATGTATAAAAGACAACATACAGGATAAAATAGGAAATAACTAAGGGAAGGACAGAACTAGAATTAGGAGAGTTTGGGAAAAGATTTTTGTAAAAGAGAGGATTTTTTGGGAATTGGAAGAAAATCTGAAAGTCACTAGATGAAGTTGAGAGACAGTGTTCCAAGCACAAGGGATGGCCAGAGAATAGTCTGGGGGTCACTATCGCTGGACTGAAATGCACACATTGGGGAGGAAAGATAGGAGGGGGCTAAGCTAAGAAGGGTTGAAGGTTAAACAGCATTTTGTATGTGATCCTAGAGGTCAAAGGTGACCCAGCTCAACCTGGGTAGATTTATCTTATTTTCTGGACTCTTACAGACTTAATCCCATGAGCTCACCAGGGGTACTAGGGAGCCACTGGAAGACTGGAGTTGGGGAGGGACCCCAGGTGACAGCAATGGTCTAGGACAGGTATTGAAGGCGGGAGCAAGGGGTTGGAGGAGCCAGAGAAAGGAGCCATATTCCAGAGATGTGGCAATAGATCAGTTATGGAGGATGAGAGACAATGAAGGTCCAGGGCTCCCAAGTGGAAACTTAGTGTTGCCTTCTAGAGTGTTGGGGAAGGGAAAAGTGGGGAAAGTTTGGGGAAAAGATATTGAACTCTGTTTGTCTGAATCCATATTTGGATATAGGCAATTGGAGGATGATTCTTTAGGGTTAAGAATCATTAGCATAGAGCGATGGTAATTAAATAAAAGGGAGTCAATAAGGTCTTTAAGAAAAATAGTATAGAGGGAGGTCAGAAGAGGGACCCTTTCAGTGAGAGGAGATGATCTGGATGAGAATCCAGTAAAGGAGACAGAGGGGTGATAAGCAGAGAAAAGAAACAAGAGGGAAGCTAGAGAAAAGAGTATAAAGAAAAAGGTGGTCAACAGTGTCACAGTCTGTAGAGAGGTCAGGAAGAATGAAGATTGAGCAAAGGCAACTAGATTTGGCAACTAAAGCATCACTGATAACTTTGGTTGAGGGCAAGTTTTGGTGAAATAAGGGTGGAAGTCAGATTGCAAAGGGAGGGTTAAGAACAGTGAGTAGAGAGAAAGTAGAAGCACCTGTTGTAGATGACCTTTTCAAGTTTTGCTACAAAGGGATGATTGATAGCAGGGATGGAAGGATGAAGAGAAGGTTTTGACACAACGAGGGAGAAATGGGTATGTTTGTAGGCAATAAGGAATGAATCAGTAGATAAGAAGAGATTAAAAAAAGTGACAGAATGGGAATGATAGAGGAAGCAACTGGAGAAGCTGGAATGGGATTGACTGTGCTTGCAAAGGATTAAGGCCAAAGCTTATGAATATAATGAGACAGGGAAGAGAAAAAAAAAACTGAGTTCAAGGTAATTGACCTCAATTTTTCCTAAAAAATGTAGGAAGGCCAGTTTCTCAACTGACAGGCTCAGAGGTGAGGAAGTCATGTGAATTTTGAGGAGGGATGAAAAGATTTTGAAGAGATGCTCCAAAGAGTTGGTCAGGGTGTTGATAAGGCAGGTATAGAAGAACTGCCCAGCAGCAGTAATGAGGATCCAATTGAGGCTGTATTATTGTAATACACAGTAGACCTAGTCAGAATAGTTACATGATTTTTCTCCACATGTAGAAGTGAAAGTGGAGGCATGGCAAGCCAAACAATCATTCGGAGGTTAGAGGAAGACAGTATTTAATTGATTTGATTTTAATTTATTTGATTCACCTAGGGACTATGATGGAGAAAAGAGGAGAGTTTGGCTAGTGCAGGGAAGTTGAGCTGGGGGGAGAATTGAGGGGTCAAGGACTGGAGGTTATGTTTTGCACAAAGAGATGGGTTTATAAGGGAAGGTAAAAGTGAAAAGTCTATAGTTCTGGGTTGGATAAGAGGATTTTAGAAATTTTTTTTCTTGAATATGGAGGTGGTAGCAAGGTGATGGAAAGACCAAGGGTATGGCCAGCTTTGGATGTGACTGAGAGGGGCTGGAGAATGGGAAATGAGTAGGCTGAGGAACTGAGTGGCTAGGATGTTTGAGTATGAGTCAATATGTATGCTGAAGTCTTCTAATATGGGGCGGGGGATAAGTTAGGGAGGAGAGAAAAATTGTGAGCCATGTACTGAACTCATTAAGGAAGGAAGAAGGGTGACCTGGAAGTCTGTAAACAACAACTACCAATATTTTGATTGAGTGATAGATATAAATAACATAACCCTCAAAGGAGTAGAGTTTACTGAGTGTTGGAGGAAGAAAGTGAACCTTAAAGTGGCAATGAGAAGCAGAGTATTCCAGTGAGCTGAAGAGAATGAGTGAAGGTACGAGTGCTGGAAAGCATGGCTGCAGAAGCTGTGTCTCCTGGAAGGAGGCAGGCTTCAAGAACAGCTAAGAGAAGAAGGGGAATTTATTGACATGGCATAAGCATTCCACATGGTACAGTAAAAAAAGACTAGGTGGTATTTGGGATGGCAGCATTGAGGCGGAATTAAGAACAGGGTGATGGAGAGAGGCATGGGTTATGGAAGATGGTCTATAAGATAAGAAGGATATGACCAGGTACAACCATGCCCATCAGAGTAGAAGTTACCAAAGGAGATTGGCAACAAGTACATCATGAGATGGGTACATGGTCAGAGGAAGGTCCTGCTTTATTACTCTTCTTCCCTCTGAAGAGGAGAAATCAGGCAAGAAAGGGGGCTTCAAGCCACCTTCCCCACCAGCTTTTATCTTCCTCCTCCCTCAAGGAAAGAAGCAGAGAGAAATTAAGGAAAATCAGTACTATCCCCAAGCTCAGATGCTGTTTCAGATTTTACTTTTAGGGTAAAAGAGACAGTCAAGGACAAATAAGGGATGTATAAAAGATTTAAAAAGTACTAAGCAGAATCAAATATTAGAGAGTAAAGCCTGAAGAGGAAACTCAAAAAGCAAAAGGAGAAGGTAGTTGGTTAGAAAAGACAAGGGAGATGGGGCATCTGGAAGGCACAGTGGATGGTAAACTGGCCCTGGATTCAGGATCTCCTGAGGTTGATTACAGCCTCAAACACTTAACACTTACTAGTTGTGGGATCCCTGGGAAAGTCACTTAACCCTAACTGTCTCGCGAAAGAAAGAAAGAAAGAAAGAAAGAAAGAAAGAAAGGAAGGAAGGAAGGAAGGAAGGAAGGAAGGAAAGAAAGAAAGAAAGTGAGAAAATGTAAAATAAAATTAGAATAAAGAGCAAACTGACAGATTACACTGATGGGAAAAGCAAAATGGTCAAATAGATATTAGAGGTGTAAGAAGAGTTGTTGAGGGAAGTGGATGGAGTTTTGGAGTTCCTGAGACTAAGGAAGGGAAACTGAATGATGTTATCAAGATTTTTAAGAGATGGCAGCTAACTGTAAAAGTTTCAAGGTCCTTAGGATTGAAAGGGAAATATCCAACAGTAGTTAAAAATAGCAACCAGAACGGAGAGTAGGGAAAATTATACCACAATTTGCACTGAGTATGCAGTGTTTGAATTTTTGCCTTGTGTAAGGCTTCAAGCCTCTATGAATGTATCATTAGAAAGTCTTCTCTAGAATCTACCAGCTTTAGATAAAGGTACCTTATAAGAATATCAGCTGGGGGCGGCTAGGTGGCGCAATGGATAAAGCACCGGCCCTGGTGTCAGGAGTACCTGGGTTCAAATCTGATGTCAGACACTTAATAATTACCTATCTGTGTGGCCTTGGGCAAGCCACTTAACCCCATTTGCCTTGCAAAAAACAAGCTTAAAAAAAAAAGAATATCAGTTGATGACCAATTACTAAATACTTGTCTTTGTATGAAATAGTATTTCCATTGTAGAATCACAGAGTTAAAAGAAATCTGAGAGATCCAATGATCTTATTTTGCAGATAACTGTAGCATTTACCTTTCTCTAGCAGTGACTATTAAGCGAAGGCAATAAGCTGTCTTCCATTTCCACTTCTAGAAATTCCTTAAGGGTAGACATTGGGTCTAAAATATCTTGTGTGTATTAAGCCATGGGGCCTGGAACCTTGTGTATACTCTGCAAATGCTTACTGGATGGTTGATGGAATAGAAATCTAGTGGCATTCACCTTTTACAAAGAATTGTTTAAAACTGCAACACAAATTCAGAAACAAGTGAGAAGACAAATGTCAAGGGAAAAAGATAGTTGAAAATTACCAAAGGATATTTATTTTAAAGAAATCTTTAAAAATTCATCCAACTCTTAATATATACAGATTTCAATATTTTCACATATTTAACATTTAGTCTTTTAATGAAATTTTCATTTATTTAAGAATGTAGTTTATCATTTTTACCACTTCAGTTTAACTTTAAATTTCACTATCTTCTTGTTCATTCCCACATTTCCTTAGTAAGCTCTTTTCCTAAGAACTAAGATTTTAGAAATTGGGGAATTTTTTACTAGAGGTTTTTTTAAATCATTTTTCTATTGAATACTCGCCTCTTTAGGTAAGTATTAGCAAGAATGAACAACATGCAATCCTTTAGCTCACAGAACAGTGTGAATCAAGTTCAAATTACTTTGAGTTCAGAACACCCAGTGTCACCTTATTTTTACATCTAACTGAATTATAGGACACTGTCAAAGTGTTATGACCCAGTACAGTAAATTGCTCCTCCTTAATGGTCCCCTGGCTATATTCCCTCTTACTGCTACTATAAGCCACAGAACTGTTGACTTTTTATACAAGTTTTACCCTGGGATATCATACTTTTTCAATGAAAATGTTTCAAAAATCACAGCTAAATAAATTTAGTTACTACCAGTGTTTTCAAAGCCAATTATATACCATAAGAACTGATCTGTAATAACTGAAACAACTGGAACTAATGATTAATTCACCAACATGGTTTTTGATGAAGAAGGCAACAGAACAAAGGTGACTGAATTTGGAGTCAGAGGACCTGAACTTGAGTCCTGGTTCTGTCATTTACTGCCTTTATAAAGAGGCAAGACACCTTGCCTTTCTTCTCATTTGTAAAATTAAAAGAAAGATTAGCTCTGCAACTTTGATCATATGACACAGAGACAACAAGATATACGAAAAACAGTAGAAAAGGAATGAAGAAACTGGAGTTCAATCTCAGTCTGCCACTGACTAGCTTTGTTATGCTAGCAAATCATTCAACCTCTATGGAGCTCACTTTTCATATCAAGGAAAAGAAGGCTAACAAAAACAGGATCCCCAAGATCCCTTTACACTTCTTCTAAAATTCCAAGATTCATCATTTATTGTTATCAGCTGTCCATGTGTACTCCAGTTAACTCAAATTTGACATGTAAAATGCAGGTGCTACATTTTAGAAAGTATACTGAAAACTGAGCACATTTAGAAATGAGCAACCAACACGATGACAGGACTAGAGGTCATTAATGACATGAGTAATAGCTGAAGAAACTGAGGAAAGAATGACTTAGGCCAGAGGTTGGGGGGCAGAAGAGAGAAGGAAAGAATGGTAGATGGCTTCAAGTATTTGATAGGATATCATAAAGAAGAGGTCTTGCCCTTGTTTCACTTATCCAGAGATACTTTAACTTAGGAACAATGGGCAGAAATTTCCTGTTAGAAGTATCCAAACATGGATTGTAGGACTTCTCATAGTAGAGTTCTCTATTACTGAATGTCTTTGAGAATTACCTGGGTGACAACTAGTCAGGAAAATTAAGAGAAGAGAGGTTTCAAGATCACCTTATTATTTCAGGCTTGACTGAAGCTTGGAAACTTTTAGTGTAAAAAAAAAAAGGAATATTTTAAAGTAAACACATTCAAGTTATTTGAAGAATTATCACATGGCAGGAGTAATATTTATCCCAGAGGGCAGAACTGGGAATAATAGATGAAAATTGCAAAGAGAACCATTTGGCAAGATATAAGGACTAATTGATAACAAGGATGATCCAAAAGTAGAATGAGCTGCTCTAGTTATGTAGACAATTTTCTCTGAACTGTAGCTGCTGTTAAGTCATTTCAGTCAAATCTGATTCTTCATGAATGGTTTGTCATTTCCTTCTCCAGTTCATTTCACAGATCAGGAAACTGAGACAAAGAGGGTTAAGTGATTTGCCCAGGATCACAGACAGAAAGCATCTGAGGCCAGATTTGAATTCAGGAAGATGAGTCAGACTCCAAGCCTGACAGTCTATCCATTGTTCCATCTAGCTGCCCCATACCTATTTAGAAGTGTTCAAATAAAGGTCAGATGACCATTTGTTGGATATCATCAGAAATTATTCTCATTCATTTAGGGGTTGATCAGATGGCCTTTGAGATTCCTTCCAAATCTAACACTGATATTTTGGGATTTCTTTTTAGTTACAAGTGAATTGTAGAGTTTCTGAGATCTTTTATAATTCTGAGATTCTGTTTCTTTTATGTTTACAGAAAAGATTAAAGATGGGTATTGATATTACAAAATAATTTTTCTTATATAAAAGGGTTCATACTAAACCTCTTTTAAATAAGGTACTCCTAAAATGACTGACATTAATTAGGTATAGACTCACTAATCAACCACAAATAAACCAAGATAAACTATAAAAGGAGATATTACTTAGACAAAAAAGGTGATGTAATAAAATAGGAGCAAAGAAATTATCTTACTGGTCTAAATAGAAGAGTTCATGACCAAATAAGGGACAAAGAGAATTGTATACAAGAAGATAAAAAGAATAATTTTGATCAATCATATGAAAAAATGCTCCTAATCACAAATAATAATAGAAATGCAAATTAAAGCAATTCCAAAGTTTCTTTCTTACACTCAACAGATTCAAAACAATGAGATAAGAGGAAAATGAAAATGCTGAATGGGCTTCAAGAAAATAGGCACACTAATGAATATTTTGTAGAGCTGTGAATGAGTCCAGCCATTTAGTAAAGCTTACTGAAATTATGTCCAAAAAGTCACTAAACTGTCCTCTTGACTAACATACTACCAGGCCTATATCTCATATATATATATATATAAAAAATATGTACAGCAACTCTAAGGGGGATGCCTACCAATTAGAAAATTACTAAACAAAGTATAGTTTGTGAATGTATTATTGTTCTGTAAAATATTAGTAAGTTTTAGAGGAAACTAGGAAGATGTCTGAATTGCTACAGATTGAAGATAAACTAAGAAAACAATTTATATTATATCAAGTTATAAAGAAAAACAAAGTTAGAATTCTGATCAATATAATAAACAACAATATTAGAGAACTGAGGATGAAGCAGACTACTCAACTTCTATGAAAGGTAGTAGATTTAAAATGCAGAGTGGAACATAAATTGTCTCATAGAGAAGGTAATGTATGAAACTGTTTAGCTGCATTATGAGTATTTATTATGATGGCTTTGTTTTCTTAATAGCTCAATGAGAATGTTTATGTGTGTTTAAGTGGAGCTAGGTAACAAATGAATGTAAAAATACACAATGCAAAAAAATTATTAGGGTAATCCATGAGTTTATTTAAGTGCTAGATTATAGATTATTAGCTATTTGTTGTGTCCTTCATTAAAATGTGGGCTCTTTTAGGGTAGGAACTATCTTTCACCTTTTCTTGTATACTTCTTGTACTCCCTATATTATAGGGTACATGGTAGGGTGCTTAATGATTGTTTATTAATTAATTTGATAGAGAAATCATGAGGTAGAAGAGTGGGAGAGGCAAAGAAACTATAAAGTAAGATGCTGAAAGAAATTTTTCAGTGACCAACAAAGTAACTCAGTCATCCAAGGATCTGTCCCTTCTGCAATTGCTAAATCTAATCAGTTGTCAAGTATTGTTAACCCTACCTTCACAGTATTTTTCCCAGATAAAGTGCTGGATATGGAGGAAGGCAAGCCAGAGCTTGAAACCAAACTAGGACATTACTAGCTCTACAACTCTGGGCAAGTCTCTTAACATGTATTAGTCCTAGTTTCCTCATGGAAAATGGACAAGTAGAGTCAGGGTGGTTGTGAAAAATCAACTGAGAATACAGAGTGTCCCCAAGTCTTAACTGCTGTTAGAGCATTAAAATGCCCCAAGACTTGGGGGATACCCCAAATAAGAATACCTCTTAATGCTACCAGCCTATTTCAGGACCTCATTATTTCTCAACTGGATAATTTTAATAGCTCTCTAACTGGACTCCTTGCCTCTAGTCTCCTCTCTTCTCCAAAATGATGTCTTCGCCTCCTGGAAATTTATCTTGCATTTGCTTCATAGATGTTTAACCTTTGCTTATCTGCATTCATGGTACCTCCTCCCCCTGATAAATGTAAGCCTTTTTTGTACCCCCTGTTCTTAGCATAGGATCAGGTATGAAGCAGATGCAAATACCTCAAATTAAATTTTATCAAATAAAACAACTTTGATATTATAATTTAGAGAAATAAAGTCATCTGATTTGATGTACAAAAAGCCAACTTAAGTGTAATCTGGGTGGAATACATCTATTCTGTAAAGCAATATACTTAAAAATGAATAACAAAGTAAGCCCTCAGCAGTTTCTTCAGAACCTTACTCTACTGAAAGCAAGGAATTAACAATACATGCTTGGTCAGCAGACCAATTGGGAAAGTATGGAGAGTTGATGAAAACTTATTTTCTGAGGTATATAATCATAATCTTAACATATTTGGAAACTGCTTTATATTTTCAAATAAGGTCACGTATGCTAATAACATTTCCTTAAGATATGTACAAAAGGGGCAGCTAGGTGGCACAGTGGATAAAGCACCTGCCCTGGAGTCAGGAGTACCTGAGTTCAAATCTGACTTCAGACACTTAATAATTATTTAGCTGTGTGGCCTTGGGCAAACCACTTAACCCCATTGCCTTGCAAAAACCTAAAAACAAAAAGGAAAAGAAAAGAAATGTACAAAGTTACAGCAATATTGTAAAATGAGCAGCTGTGAATAACTCTGCTTTTCTCAGCAATACAGTGACCCAAGACAATTCTGAAGGATTTATGAAGAAAAGTGCTATTTATCTGCAGGGAAAGAACTGATAGTTTCTGAATACAGATTTAAGTTATATTTTTTTAAACTTAATTTTTCTTGAGATTTTTACTTTTATCTGTTTTCTTCCACAACATGGGTAGTATGGAAATGCTAGTGGATCTTGATAATTTCATTACGTTTATTTTTTATTTTTCAGTGTATTCTTTCTGTTTGCATTGTGGAAGTTACCATGTAGATCAGCACTGTCCAATTGTACTTTTAAAAAAAGGTTTTTATTGAAACAATGCACAAACTATTTTGATGTCATTTTAGTGAGAACTCTGTGGTAGCTCTGCTTCATTCACTAAAGCATTTAGTAGACCCACAGGGGGCTGCATAAAATCACACTGCAGACTGCATTGTAGATCGTGTTCTTAACTGTTTCTCTACTTTCCATTTGCCTCTGCAATGTTCATATTATTTCTTACAGCACAGTAATATTCCATTCCATTCAGATACCATAATTTGCTTAGTCACTCCCCAAATGATGGGCATCTACCGTTTCCAAATCACTATCATGAAAAAGAAAGAGCTGCTATACATGGAATAGACTACTTGGGGACTTTCTTATTGCTGGCTTCCTTGGAGTATAAGGCCAGTAATGTAGTCTCAAAGGGTATAAGAGTTTTAGTCATTTTATTTGCATAATTTCCATCTGCTTTGCAGAATGGCTGTACCATTTCACAACTTCACAAGCAATGTAGTAATAAGCCACCATCTTCCACCATCGCACCCAACATTTTTTGTTATTTTTGCCAATTTGCAGAGAATAAGGTGACTATCAAAGCTATTTTTATCTATATATCTCTTTATTATTAACCATTCAGGATATTTTTTTCACATTGTTGGGACTTTATTTTTAAAATACATATCAGTTCATTAATCATTTCTTTTTTCTATTTTATTAATGTATGTTTGTAAGAATGTGATTATTTCCCCTGAGGATTAATTCAGCTGCATCCCAGAGATTCTGGTTTGTTGTTTCCTCATTACAATTTTCATTTACATTGTTATTAATTGCATCTATTAGTTTATCTTTGAGTCACTCATCATTTAAGAATTCATTAGTAAGCTTCCATTTGGGCATGTCTTATTTGTGTTCTCTTAATCAATGACTATTTTTTAATGAGTTATGGTCTGTAAAGGATATATTAACTATTTCTGCCTTTCTATATTATTTGTAATTACTGTTTCCTATTATATGGTCAATTTTTGTTAAAGTTCCATGATATACAATGAAATATATTCTTTAGCTGTCCCATCTGGAAGATGCCATAAATCTTTTAACTTCTCTAGAAATGTATTCAGTCTCATATATTTCTTTTTGTTAATTTTTCTGTTACTTATCCAAAACTGATAAAGGAATATTGAAGTCTCTTGGCACTATTATGCTGCTTTCTATATCTTCTTGTAGCTTAGCTATTTACTTTATGAATCTAGATGCTAAGGCAATCAGAACATAAAAGTTTATTGCTGATGTTAGTTTGTTGTATGTGATTCCTTTCAACATAACATAGTGTCCTTTATTCCTTTTAATTTTTTGAATTTTTGTTTTGTTTTGTCAGATACCTTGTTTATGATTTTTTTTTTGGGGGGGGGATTTACTTGATTTGTAGTATACTTGGTTAGTGGCCCCTGGCAAGATTTTGTTCCTGAAGGGCTATGGATTTAATGGTTGAGCTGGGATCTCCATGGCAGGGGTGCATTTTAGTGTAAGCCAATGCTGTGTCCTTAGGTCTGATAATGTAGCCTGGCTATAGTAAAATGGAATTTGGACCAGGCTAATGAGTGAGGGTAAATTTTCGGGTTTGGGGAGTTAAAAAAAAAAAATCTTCTTTTGGACTCTGGGTATCTTTTTGATTATTATTATTTTAAAAATTTATTAAATATAAGAAAATATATTTCTAAAAGTAAAAAGGAACTAAAGCAAGGTGTAAAAAAGGACTTTATACTTCAAAGATCACCAACAGCCAAATAAAATAAAACCAACCTACTGCCAAGATATTTGTCACAAGTAATAAGTCACTTCAGCACAGGCATTGTGGTTTCATAATATAAACCTTTCATTTAAGAGCACATCTAATTTATCTTTGATATGATATCCTTAGTATGAAACTGCTTAAGAACAACTACTTGATGTATTAGTTACAGCACATTTATCTAGGTCTGCCGCATTTAAACAATTCTACATGAAGCAAATAAGCATGATACTAACCAGGTGTCAGAATGTACTGATGGCAGAGGATTAGGAAAGCAACAATTTCTCCAAATATTTTTAAAATGAGAATCTCTTCCTATCACCATGAAATTCCTCAAATAATAAGGCAAATTTATTCCCCCTTTGATATGTTAGTATTTTTGCCCTAAGTTGAAAAAAATTTTTGTAGACTTGTATTTTTAGCCATTAAAATAAATATCTTAATGACAGAAAATAAATCTATTATAGAATCATAGTATTTCACAGTTTTAAGTGACCTCAATGATGACTATCTAGTCAAAACTGTCTGAAAGAAATTCCTTCTACAATTATTTATACTACAATACAAATACTTATCTATATTTCAGTCTTTATATTCCTACACACCTAATATTTTTTGCTCACAGCAGATTTTAAAAAAATGTTTTTTACTTGAAATGAACTTAGTTTGAATTAAAAATTCAAGCTGAAATTTACTAGTGTAAATTTTATATTTCTACCTTTTGTTTCATCAGATAAGAGATTGAAAGATGGAAGGGAATTTAGAGGTCATCTACTTCAACCCCTTAATTTTAGAGACAAGGTCACTGGTTCAGAATGATAAAGGGATCTGCTCAAGGTCATAAATGGCAGAATCAGGACATCAGATTCAAAAGGTTTGGCAAAGGCATGGGTAGACAAAGAGTCTGCATAAAAACTTCCTGGCAAGAAGGCAGTGGTTTAACAGTTATAAAGCCAGACCTAGATTGTAATCCTACTTTTGACACATACAAGAATGGCTGAATGACCTTGAGGTGTTAAACCTTTTAATGCCTCAAACAAATGACCAAGACTTTTTTTTAAGTTCCTAAATCCTTTAATGATAAACTCAAAAGGAAGCAAAACTGCAGTATCAAAACCAAAAAAAGCTGACTGATCTTAGGCTTTGGTGAAAAAAACAAACTGCAGTATCCACAGCTCAAGAGGATATTATCATCACTCTAATTTTGATCTAGTTTGGTTGTTGTGTGTGTGGGGGGGGCAGCTAGGTAGTGGAGTGCTGAGTCACTTTGCCTCAATTCCTTCATATGCAAAATGAGCTGGAGAAGAAAATGGCAAACTACTTCAGTATCCCTATTAGGTGCATTAAAAGGTTAAATGCCTCAAGGTCATCCAGCCATTCTTGTTATGTGTCAGAAGTAGAATTACAACCCAGGTCTGGCTGGCAAGACTTAGAGTCAAGACAGAACAGAAACGATACAATATCACTAACACCACAATTTTTAACTGTCTGAAGTCCAGGAAACTACATATTTAATGTAGAACTCGGATTTTTCATTTCCATTGAGGATGTTTTATAGTCTTGTTCCAAATAAAAATTAGATAATTTAGAATAGCAATGCTTCTCCATTTCCATTATAAGTAGATATTATTCACGGTTTTAGTTTCTAATGTTTAAAAATTAGCTACCTTACAGTTTTTGTTGAGGCTACATCATCTTACATATTAGACAATTTAAAGGTACTAACAGAAGAAGTTCTACCAGGACAGTAAAGGGTTTCAAGATCAAGCTACAAAAAAGCTAGGTTGGAGAAATTATGGATATTAAACCTGGAGAAGCAAAAATTTGTAGAGATGAAACAAGATCACTTTTTTCCAAGTATTTGAAAGACTGTCCACCACAGAAGAGAGATTAGGTTATTCTGTTTGATCCCAAAGAACAGGACCAGGAACACTGGAGAAAAGCTGCAAAGATACACATTTAAAATGGATGGAGGGGGCCACTAGGTGGTTCAGTGGATAGAGCACTGGCCCTGGAGTTAGGAGTACCTGAGTTCAAATCCGGCCTCAGACACTTAGCTGTGTGGGCTTGGGCAACCCACTTAACTCCATTGCCTTACAAAAAAACTAAAAAAATAATAAAATGGATGGAAGGAAGCACCCTAAAGCACTACAAAATGCTATGAATTAGCTACTAAATAAGTGGGGTCAGCAGGAGAAGATCTATAAAGTATCCCACAGAACTTATGGGCTACAAATAGCTTATTTGTTCCACACAACAACCCTATTGAGATAGGTGCTATTATGATCTTCATTTTACAGTGGAGGAAACTAAGGCAAACAGAAGTTAAGTGACTTGCCCAGGGTCATGAAGATACTAAGTGTTGGGGGGATAGATCTGAATTGAGGTCTCCAGGTCCAGTGCTCTACCTGCTGTACCACCAGCTGCCTCTGCTAAGGTTCATTCTTCTCCAGTATCTTGGCATGGTAGATGAAGAACTAGGGAAAGACAAGGTTCAAGTCCAGTCTTTCATCCATCAATCCTCAGGGCATGTTTTACTTAGGACTAATCCCTCATCTGTGCCAGGGCACCAAGCCTCTTAGTCTTAGTCTCTCCACACTCTAGGCCAGGGGCTAGAAAACCACAGCAGCTAAGTGTTAAGAATGGCCGGTGCTAAGTACCGTACAAAAATGGGGGGTGGCATGGAGAAGAATACAATTTGCACCTATTGCTCTAGGTCTGCAGAGAGAGGTGCCAATCCTGTGGTAGTAAGAGAGAATTGCCTCATTCAAAAGCTGATACTAATGAAATATAGGACTTTATCTCGTTACAATAATTGTGATATAGGTGCTACTGTTATCTCCAGTTTACAGATGAGGAAGCTGGGGCTCAGGGAGACAAAGTGACTTGCTTATAAGCTTAGTAAGTGATTGAGGTAGGATTTGAACTCAGGTCCTCTTGGCTTCCAAACTCAGTTCTCGAACTACTGTCCAACCTCCCCTCCCCCAAGCTGAATGTCCCACAACTAGTGGCATAACTGAAATGTAAGTCCAGGTCTTCTGGTTTAGTCTAGTTCTTTTCCCATTATGTTACAACTGCACAACTTTCCAGGATCTTGGAGTTGGAAGAGCTCTTGAAAGTCACCTCATCCAGCTTTGATCCTTGATTTCACCAAATCCACCAGGAATTCTCACTATTATACCACAGATGAGCAATTCCCTTTGAAGACTTTCAGAGATAGCAAATTTACTTTTTAACCAAACAAACCCTTCTTACTATAATACATGTCTAATCACTAGGAATGTTTTCCTTATATTTGCTAGAGTGTATTTCTGCTTCAATCTCTACTGTTTTCCTCTAGTTCTGTCCTTTGGAGCAGAACAAAACACATCTAATACTTAACAGAGCCTCCTCAGATGCTTGAATACATAGCTGCTCTAAATTTTCTCTTCTCCAGGATAAATACTCTCATTAATTTAATTTCTGCATGATGCCTCTGGATGCCTCTGCTGTGACTAAAAGCTATAGATAATTATATTTTATTTCCAAACTATTTTGTACAAAGTATAAATGGTATTGTTCCAATTTTGAAATTTGAAAATGTGTAGAATAAGGGAAAAAATCAATGTCCATTAAAATAATTGTAGAAGGTTTTCTAGAAGGATTGGAACTTGAGTTGGGAAGGATTTGAATTTTTGGAAAGAAGGAAGAAAAGTTCCTTCAGAAAGAGGGAAAAAGAGGATAAAAAATACAGAAACAGGAACTAGCATGTCTTTTATAAGCATCAGAGTACTACAGAGTGGATAGAGCGCTGGGTTTGGAATTAGACAAAATCACAGATCCTTAGTATCTTCACTTGGTTTATTATATCAATGAAGAGTGTGAATAATTTGGAATAAAGATCTATACCAAGGAATAGAAGATAAAGTTTGAATAGGCAATATGGTGGCCACAACTGAGTCAATAACAGAGGGACACTACATGCTTTTGAGCAAAGAAATTATGTGATGATGCAACGTTTTTAAAAATCAGGAAACCTGATCTGGTAGTGTTATCTAAAATATAATAGGAAGGGAATAAACTATTCACAAGGAAGTATTTCATGGCTTGGACTAGGAGAGTTGTGGGAATGGAACATGTACAATGAATCTTTCAGTCTGCTCTTATATCTACAAGACCCCTTTTCAGGCCTTTAGGTCAGGGGGTGCTTGAGTTCAAGTAACATCACAGTTATAACTCAAAAGATATGGGATGTTAAATTCTGTCCCTAGCTTTAGCTTAACATTAAAAAGTGGACAGAAAAATTACACTGTGCAGTATGATATAGTAGAAAGAGTAATGAATTTGGAGTCAGAAAGCCTCTATTTTTGGCACAATTCTGTGACTCTGGTCAAACCAAATAACCTTTCTGGAACACAATTTACTAATTTGTAAATGGAAAGGTTTAGATAAAATAATCTCAAAGATAGAAGTTTGTAGGCATGACTGAACAGAAAGAGTTAAGAGTGACCCCTCCCCTCCCTTTTTAAAAATAGACAATCTTTAATTATATTTAACATATTTGATTTTTTATAGTTAGAACAACTACAACTATTAATAAACATGTCAGTGTCTTTACCATGTAATCAAAGTAATGGTATCAAGATAATCCTCTTATCACAAAGCAATTCCTATACAAATGCATAACTTAGGTTTGAATAATCACAAAATTTTGCAAGTTCTTATGATCTCAGAGTGACAAGGAATCCTATAAGAGACTTGTCCCTACAGAGAATTTTCATTTCTATATTAAAAACTAAAAGTCACTTGGGATATTCCACATAAGGCCTTTTCCCAAGGCTTTCAAAAGCCATTCAGATTAGTGGCAGCATCTTCTTCCCAAGTGTCACTAGGGATGAAGAAACATCAGAAAGAACTATGGCAGACTGAACATGCTTCAGGACTTTGCCCTTAAAGGAACCAAGCCCTCAGGCCAGTGTCAGATAATCTGTCACTAGAAGCTACTTGTATCCAGGCCAGATATTTATTACTATTGATCTGCCTGGTCTTAGAGAAAGACTTTTGTTCTCCCAGCCCAGGACTTTGACCTCAATTAAGTTATGAATTTCAATCCGATAGACTATTCCACTTACCCTACTGCTCTCTCCGACTGGATTAATTAGAATTAGCTAGGCCCAGAGTCACCCCAAGCTCCTCATGGATCATGTTATTTTAATAATAAAGGAACAGCAGCAATGTACATGGAAGGATTTTGAAAGATTGCTCATCCAAGAACATCATTCAGAACCTGCCAATACCAATTTCCCTGACTTTGATTGCCTCATTTACTTCTTTTTATTTATTTTTATTAATTGGACCTTCTTTCTTTACATGAGCTTCCCAAACATACTCTTCTAAGTACTTGCCATTTTGCATCTTTGGTTTGATGCTCCTTTTAAGTTTCATTAAATTAATCATCAAAATAGACTTTAAAAAGAATGAAGATAATTTAAATATTTAAAAATCTAATGATATTAAGACAAAGCTCATAATAATCTAGTAAAAATAATATTAGTTATTGGTCATAAACTATTATTATTAAATATCTAAAATAAGCTCTTCATATTGTTCACTGAACTGGATAACAGAGAAATTAGATTATCACTGAAAAGGCTATATCTAAGTCCACAAAGAATAGGTATGCACATTAAATCTGTTTTCTGATATCAATGACATTCTTAAGAAATAAGAATAAAATAGATTAGTTACTGGGATAGATTAGATATAGGGTCAATAGGATATATACTGATATCAAAAATAACACAGAAGAATAAGATCTTATTGAATATATTAATCATATTGCATTACTTTTGTTCCTTTTAAATACAAATGCCCACATTTTTGGTGCAATTTCAGTTATTTGGCCATAGTTATAGAATGCTCAAAAGTCACAAAGAGTATCAAGGGAACCATACATACCTTCAGTTACTATTTGTCACATCCCCAAAAATCCCTATTTGTTTAACGAAATTTGAATTCTTTTTATTGCTTCTAGAGGGATCACAGAAGTTTTTTCAGTTAGAATGAAATGAAAAAATTTATAATTATTTTAAAAAGAGTTATTTGATTAGTTAATTTCTTGTTTGAATATGAGTTCCTTGTAGGCAGGACCATGTTTTTGTTGTTCTTTGTATTAACCCACAAATAATAAGACTTTTAAAAACTCTTGCTGACAATCCTAAAAGCATTGATAATGAGGACATATATTTGAATGGCATTCACTTAACAATTACATAGAAAATGAATTCTTCTTCTACCTATCTTCTCCTTTTTTATTTCCACTTCCACCAATTCAAATTGGTTAAATACTATTTTTTAAAAAGAAGATTATTTGTGCTTTGGGGTTTTTTTAAATACCAATTATTTCCTGACATTAACCCGCTGCATTCCTTTTCCAATGTAAAACCAAGTGATAGAACAACCAAGACAGCATATGAACCATTCACATTGACAAGCCCCTGCCTCTCTAATAAGAAGGAAATGTCATGCTATCTCTCTGGGTTTCAGTTTCCTCATCTGTAAAATGAGGGGATTGGACTTGACCTTTAATGTCTTTTCGAGCTCTAAATTTATGATCTTTTGGCTTTTATCATTGATCATTGGAATTTTAATAGTTCTTCATCTACCTCTTAGTACTGTTTTCATTTACTAGAGCTGTCATTATATATGTTTTCTTATTTCTACTTTTTTGCTTCATAAAAGTTTGTACCAATCCAAGTTTCTCTGAGTTACTTATATTCATAACTTCTCTTAGTGTCATTACATTTCTCTATCATAATCTGGGTAATGAAGGATACACACTTTCCAGATTTGTGCTACTTTTTAAAAAGTATTTCTATTTTACCAAAATATAAAGCATAAAAATTAAACTCATAAATCAATAATGAAATAATAAAAAGAAGAGTCCTATTAATAATAACTATAAAATTCACACATTATCTAGGGGTTATTTACCATGGCATACTAAGGACTTATATGATATACTTAAAAAACTCTCTTTAAAGAAATAAATAAGAAATATTGGAACCATATTCAGTGCTCACAGTTGGATCACACCAGTTCAGTAAAAAACACCATACTATCTAAATTAATTTATATAGATTTGGTATTATAGCAATCAAACTAACAAGCAGATACTTTACAGAGCTAGATTAAAATAATGAAATTTATTTTGGAGACATTTCTAAAATGTCAAGGAAAATGAAATTTTTTAAAGTAGAAAAATGAAAGGGGAATAACATTTCCAGACCTTGAATTATACACTAATGCAATAATCACAAAGATAACTTACTGGTTAAAAAAAACAGCAATGTTAAAAAATGTTTAAAAAAAATATGATGTGATGGATGGAAAAAGGGTCTTAAAGCAAGGAAGACCTGGGTTCAATTTTCATCTCTGACAGATGCTGGTTATGTGACCCTGGGCAAATCACTAATAAGAAGGAAACAAAGTGCCAACTTGTATTAGTAGAGATACCTTCTTTATCTCAGAGTTCCTTACATTAATGAAATGGTGTCCAGTAGGACATTTAAGATAAAGAAGAATCAGAAAGACAGAAAAAATGAACTCATAACTAACTCAGTGTTCAATAAACTTGAACATAAAGTACTAGGGGCAAGAGCTCCCTTAATGATAAGATTAGATATAAAGACTAGAAGGAAGTCTGGCAGAAATTGGGTTGAAATCAATATCTTATATTAAAAACCACAATAAGCTCAAGATGGACATATAGTTTGATTATTAAAGGTCATACCACTAAAAAATTAGAAGAGAACCAGCTGAGGTGCTGTGGGTGGTGTTTTATTTTTTCGTTTTTACCAAAGGAGAGAAGCAACATTGAAACATAAAATGGATAACATTGATTACATTTAATTGAAGACATTTTGCTTGAACAACTAGAAGGGAAGCTGTTAGTCAGAAAATAAATCATTTTATCAAATACCTCTCCTAATCAAGATCTGTTTCCCTCTATATATACACACCTATATATGTATGTATGTGTGTGTGTGTATACACACATATAAATGCATATGTATACACGTGGAACTAAAACCAATATATAAAGCCAAAAGCTATTCCCCAATAGATAAATGTTCAAAAGAGAGAACAAATGGTTCTCAAAAGAAAAATGGAAATTGTGATTTTGTTTGTTTTTGAGACAGTCTCAGTCCGGAAGTACAATGGGAGATGCCACAGGTTTAATCCCACTGCTGCCTGGCAAGAACCTGAGTTGATGCATGCCTTAGGCCATGTGGTGGTAGGCTCTACTCATGGAACTCACTTTACTGGTGTTGAATTTATCAAGGACACCTGATCAATTTAAGAACTACAACAGCTCAGAATTCCTGTGCTTAAGTGGACCACCAGAAGGAGAGATTACAGCAAAGGAGTAGTTAGACAAAGAGGAGAATTAAAATTAGTTTCATGAAATTCCAGAGGAAGAATATCCAGAATTGGACACCTGTTCAAAGGTGTCCAATACTACAGAGAAGTAAAGAATGAAGAATATTTAAAAAAAAAAAAGAAAAAAGTCATCAGATTTGGAAATTAAAATATCCTTGGTAACACTGGAGAGAATAATTTGAATTATTTCATTTCTATTACACTTTTCTAGCACTTGACTTTAGTCTTATTGTTCTTTTCATTTACTGTTCTTTATTTTTATTTATTTATTTATTAGGATTTTGCGAGGCAAATGGAGTTAAATGGCTTGCCCAAGGCCACACAGCTAGGTAATTATTAAGTGTCTGAGCCCGGATTTGAACCCAGGTACTCCTGACCCCAGGGCCGGTGCTTTATCCACTGCGCCACCTAGCCACCCCTCTTTATTTTTATTATAGCATGCGCAGAAGTCCCATTTTGGTAAAACCATCTC
Source organism: Macrotis lagotis (assembly GCF_037893015.1). Lineage (NCBI taxonomy): Eukaryota > Metazoa > Chordata > Mammalia > Peramelemorphia > Peramelidae > Macrotis > Macrotis lagotis. The sequence goes on from NC_133659.1 coordinate 74,806,254, forward strand.
CTCATAAAGGCTAAACCAGGTTGAGGGTGACCAATATGCCATAAATCTGTTAGTGAGTTAGGGGTATGCCTGCCTCAAGCATGTGAAGACTTTCTCTGGTGGAATGGGCAATGAGAATAATTTGTTTCAATGGCCATGAAGGCAGCTGAAACAGGAACGTGCAGGGGCAGACATCAAAGACGCCAGTCATCTGGTCAGTTGCCCTGCATTGTCTTGTCGTTGGATGTCCACGACTTAGAAAGGCAGTGAGGCTGATGACTGTGCAACTCTGCCTCACTTAAATTCAATTCAAGCACAAGTCAAGGAATCAACCACGCTGTCACTGATCCTCCTTGAAAATGAAAGACAATGGTGCAAGGGATAGAGCACTGGCCCTGGGGTCAGGAGTACCTGAGTTCAAATCCGGGCTCAGACACTTAATAATTACTTAGCTGTGTGGCCTTGGGCAAGCCACTTAACCCCATTGCCTTGCAAAAAAAAAAAGAAGGACAAATAACAATTATAGCTACTGTGCATATTTTCCCTGGTTCTGCTTATTTCACTCTTTGAATTAGTTCATATATCTACTCATGCTTCTGTGAATTCTTCATATTTGTTATTTTTTACAACACAATAATATTCCATTACATTCCTACAACATAACTTATTGCAATCATTTCCCAGATGATAGCAGGTAGAGACAACTAACTAGTAAAGACAGGAAAACCTAACTTCAAAGTCCTGCTTCAAAAACTTAACTCCCTGTTTAACCCTTGGCAAATCATTTAACCATTGTCTCAGTGTCCTTGTCTATAAAATGGGGGTAATTAAAACAATTCTCCTAGGATTGCTGTGAGACTCAAATGAGATAGCCTATGGAAGGTGCCAACATAAATGTTAAGCTATTCTTATTAACAGGGCAGCAACATGGCACAATGGATAGCATGTTGGGCTTGCAATCAGGAAGAATCATCATTCAAACCCTACCTCAGACATTTACAAGCTCTATGATCCTGAATAAGTCACTTGATCCTGTTTGTCTCAGTTTCTTCACTGTGAAATAAGCTGGAGAAAGAATGGGTAAATTACTTCAGTATCTTTGCCCCCCCTAAAAAAACCCAACCCCAAATGGGGTCACAAAGAGTCCAACATGACTGAAAAAAAGCAGACATTACATCATTGTTATTGATATCATCATCATCATCATCATCATCATCGTCATCGTTCAGAGAAGGTACAGATGAAAAAGCACTGGCTTTGGATGAGGAGGATGGGAGTTCTAATCCAACCTCAGAAACTTGACTCTTACTTGCTGTGTGAACTTGGGCAAGTCACTTAATCTTGACTACCTCCCATCCAGAGCTATCTCCAGTCATCCTGATCCACATCTGGCCACCGGCTCCATATAAGAAGGTGAGACTGGTAATTTAGCACAGCAACCCCTCACGCAAATCTAATTCATGTGCTTGTCATGGCAACACCTCTCTGATGTCACGGTCTTCTTCGAAAATGAAGGGCAAACATAATCATCATCATCATCATTATTATTAAGGTCATCTAATTTGTTTTCAATTCTTTTTTTCACATGTAAAAAAATGTTGCTATGAATATTTTAGAATTCAGGGGATCTATCTGACTACGACCCTCCAGGAGAATATGTCTAGCAGTAAAATCTCTGGTTTAAAATATGAAGGTTTTGACCGTTTTTTAGTCTAATTTCAAACTGATTTTCAGAATGCATAGTCTAATTGTTATATAAGCCTTGGATATGTCCTAGTTCAACTCATTCTCTTCACTAGCAACCCTGCTCAACTGCCCGTGCCCCAAGGCCCATTCTCCTAGGGGAGAAAGGAGTTTTTTTCATAAGGAGTTCACATATGTTTCCCTCACTGACAGCTCACCAGACTGCTCCAGCCTTTATCCCCTTAGGTCTCCCCATCTCTACCCCCTTGCCAGATCCTCTTCAGGTTTTGTTTTCCCCTAGAATATAAGCCTCTTGGGAGCAGGAATTATTTTGTTTCTTTTCATCTCCATCCCCAGCCGAGCACATAATCATTCTTAATGAATAGTTTCTTTATCTATCTTGGGAGATTAACTTCTAGATATTTTATGTTTTTAGTTATCCTTTAGGGAACTTCCCCTTCTAACTCTAACCCATTTTTTATTGTTCCTCTATAGAATTGCTGACAATTTTTGTGGATTTACTTGGTATACTGCTACTATTGGAATTAAGTTTTTTCACAAATTCTCTGGAGTTTTCTACATAAATCATGTAGTTATTATCAAGGATCATCCTGTCTCCTCTTTCCCAAAGTTTAAGTCTTTAGATTCTCCTCTTCTTTTATCATGCCCCTCAAGCAACTGTCATATCTTTTCTCCATAGCCAACACTTAGAAAAAGTTGTTTATACATGTTTACACTCCCTCTTCTCTCACTTTTTAATCATTTGTAAATCTAACTTCTGTCACTTAATTCAAGCTGTTTTCTCCAAAGATATTCTCTGAGATTTCTGGATACTACTTTTAGTTTTCCTCCTACTTGTCTGACAATTGCTTTGCTGGATCATCGTACATATCTATAACCAACAACTCTGGGTAAAATTAAAGCTAGATTTGATTCTCTAGTGCTTTCACTAGCTCACATGGTTTTATCATCTCTACATGCAGGCAGTTCCTCTATAAAGTTTGTCTCCAAAAGTGAATCTGTTACATTGTAATTGATATATGAAATATTTTGACCCTACAAAGAACTTCAAATTTACTTTTGTGTAATTTCTTCTAGGAGAAAAAAGTGAGAATGCAGAAAACTAAACTATTTCATAACTCATAAGCTGCTATCTTCCCACTTTTGGTTCAGTACGATCTGTGACTGGCTGACTTCACTTCATACATCCCTGACTTGCTCTCTTACCTCTAGTACTGACTTTGCCAGACTGCAGGTCCAGAATGGCCATGGATACTGACACCAATACATGTAGTATTTATAAATTTTTCAACCACTTAACTTCTTTAAAAATGTACTAACTTAAAATTAGGTTTCTATTTTTTCTGTGTCACTGATGAAGTTTGTGAGTACTATCCCTTTAATGTCATTTTTTCCCCAAACACCCTGAGGTTTTTTTTTTACAGAAGTTTTTTTTTTTTTTAAATTATAGAGACACATCGGTGAGGATGTGGAGGAGTTTGAAGTCAGAAAGGCCTTAGGTCAAAATGGGCTTCAAACACTCACTGATTGTGTAACAATGTTCATGTCACTTAACCAGTTTCTTTAACTGTAAAATAGGGGTTAAAAACACCTTTACAGGGTAGTTGAGAGGATCAAATGAGATATTTGTAAAGAGCTTAGTGCCATCCTGCATGTAAACACTTATTCCCCTCCTCCCCCAGCCTTTAGGCAATTTTGTCTAATACACAGATTTTCAGCCATGAACATTATGTTACGGCAAAAATGTCTCTCCTGTGCTCCCAAGTGTCTTCTGACTTTCACTCTTGCATCACAAACTATTTGTTAGATATTTCCAACAGGATGTCTTTAGACATCTCAAATTCATTATCTACTAGCTACTCTTTCTGAATGTGTAGTTCAAGTGTGTAGTTCAGAATGTGTAGTTCAAAATCTCTTTACATCTATCTATCTATATCTTGGTTTCAGTAACATTCATTTTCATTATCCCTTCCCAAATTTTTCTTTCCTTCATCCTCCTTATTTCTACTCTGAATTCTATCATCTATTTTATGGGCCGGATACATTTACTTGTTCCATCTTTATTCTCTGTCCCTCATAAGGGTGGTTTCTGGAAAACTGAGTATGAATGTTCTCTTTTGTTTTTTAAATTTAAGGCAATGGGGTTAAGTGACTTGTCCAAGGTCATATAGCTAGTTAATTATTAAGTGTCTAATTTGAACTCAGGTCCTCCTGACTTCAGGGCTGGTGCTCTCTCAACTGCGCCACCTAGCTGCTCCTGAATGCTCTCTTCTAACCCATTTCTGTAGGTCTTATTCTACCATCCTTTTTTTTCTCTCAGTTCTTTATTCATAAAAAAATTAATTCATTAAATAAACAAGTTTTTCCAAAGTTTCTTGAACACACATACACTAGGAGAATTTTAAGTAATTAAATTTCAAAAGTTTGAAAAATGAAGAATCTTTCCCATTTATAATTCAATTATTTGCCCAACAGTTTTCCATATGCAAAAAAAGAACTATTCTATTTTTAATATAATTTGTCAAATATTAGATAATGTTTTAATGGGGAAATCTATTTCCTATTAATAAAATTTAGCTAAAGGGTTTTATGGTAAAAAGTAAATGTGGTAAAGACTACTGCAGGGAAAAGCTTTAAAAGAAAGTGTCTTCTCAGTATTGGATTAAACAAAATCTAAGTTAAAAAAAAAAAGAAAACAGTATTCATTTTATGGATTACACTGGGTCCTATCTGGAATTATTCAGCTCACCTCAAATTATAAATATGAAACTCTGTCTACTTGTAAGTATTTTTCCTTTGCATCATTTCTACTTTCAGTAAAACAAAGTTTTGCCTTAAAGCACTCTGTCTCAAGCAGAGCTCAAAATGATGCCAGTCTTTGGCCAGAAACAACCCTTCCTCCACACCCCTCTAGTCATGATCAACAGCTGCTTACTCAGAGTTGTTGTGAAGATCCCAGGAGACAGTAACAGGAAAGGGCACAGGACAAGGCCATGCCCATAACAAGCACACAAAAATGCTGGTCTTCCTTGTGGTCATTTTTGTTGAGGTCATAAAAGAAGCTCAAGCTGGAGAATTCCTTGTAGAGGGCACTAGGCAGATAACTTCAAGTCCTGAAATACATGTCTCCTAAATGCTCATCATCACCACCACTTAAATAGGGAAAACCAAGTATATGATCACAGTCTATGCCATATGACAAACTGTAGAGCATGAGTGTGTGTATACATATTTATGTGCCTTAGTACAAATTCACAATAATTTGGAACCAAAAGTAAACAGAAGAGTAGCTTGGACTACTTTGGTAAATTGTCCATTTCTTTAAAATATTAATTGACTCAGTAAAGATGTTGAAAAAATTAATAGCTTCTACAAAATTGCAGACAACAAAATAAATCCTCAAAAATCAACAGCACTTCTATATAAATAACAAACCATAAGAAGCAAAAAAAGAAATAACAATCCCATTCCAGATAACTACCTAATGCATATAGTATCTGGGGATCAATTGCCCAAGTAAACAATGGTATAGATTCAATTATAAAGTACTCTTTAAGGAAATAAAGAACTTTTTAAATAACTAGAAGAACATTTAGTGCTCATGGCTAGATCATGCCAATATAATAAAAATTTTAACTTTGAATACTATACCAAACAAATGAAATAATACTTTATAGAACTTGATTAAATAATAACAAACATTATTTGTCAAAACAAAAGATCCAGATATAAAGGTAAAATGATGAAAAGAAATAAGGATGAAGAAGGAATAGCACTTTTGGGCCTCAAACTATATTTAAAACAGTAATAATCAAAACCATCTATTATTGGTTAAAAAAATAGAAAGATCAATGAAACAGGTTTGACAAGAGCAAATATAAAACAATGGAGTTCAAAAACTGTTTGATAAAGTAGAAAACGTAAATTATCTTAAAAAAGACTTCTTATTTTATAAAAGCAATCTGGGAGACCAGATCTTATACCATACTCCTCAAAAGATGTTAAATGGATACAAGACCTTAACATTAATGAGACTATTAAAAAAGTTAGAAGATAAGTAGATCACATAAATTTCCTATTTATGGGTAAATGTCTTTCTTAAACAAGAGATGGCGGCAATTACAAAAGATAAAAAAACTAATTACATTAAACTTAAAAGCTTCTACACTCTAAGAAAGGAGTAGCTGAACAGGGAAAAAAATCTTTGTATTAAACTTCTCAGATAAGGATTTGCTATCCAAGATATAAAAAAAACCAAATAAACAAACAAATGTGCATGTGACTAATAGCCATTTTCCTATTGATAAGTGGTCAAAGAATATAAACAAAACAATGCTCAAAAGAACTGCAAAGTATTCACAATTGCATGAAAGAGCATTCCATATCATTAATAGTAAGATAAATAGTAAGATAAAAAAATAAATAGTAAGATAAATAGTAAGATAAATTAAAACAAACCCTGACATGTTACCTGCCATGCTGAAAATTGATAACAATGACAAAAATTGGTAATAATCAATGTTAAAGTGGTTGTGGAATATGGTTTGAAATTATACAAATAAAGTGATCAAGATTCCAAATCAATTGAGCCAGAGACTATAGTACTGGGTTTATACCTATTGATAAGAAAAAAGTTCCATTATACAACCAAATATTTATAGAAGCACTTTTGTGATAGAGAAGAATCACAGAAGAATTGAAAACAGTACATGTCCATCAAATGGGGAATGGTCAAACAAGTTGTATGAATATAATGGAATATTACTGTCCTTTAAGAAATGATGTACCTCACACCTGTTAGGCTAGTATGACAGAAAATAAAATGACAAATGTTGGAAGGGATGTGGAAAAATTAAAACACTAATGTACTGCTGAGGAGCTGTGAAATGAGCCAACAATTCTGGAGAACAATGTGGAACTACACTTATCTATTAAAAACTATACATATTCATACACAGAAATGCCACTACTAGGTCTGTACACCAAAGAGATTTTTCTTAAAAAGGACCTCTGTGTTGGAATTATGCCCAAAGGGCAACAAAAAATATGCATACCCTTTGATCCAGCAATACCATTACTGGGTCTATACCCTGAAGAGATGATGAAAAAGGGTAAAAACATCATTTGCACAAAAATATTCATAGCAGCCCTGTTTATGGTGGCAAAGAATTGGAAATTAAGTGAATGTCCTTCCATTGGGGAATGGCTTAACAAAATGTGGTATATGTATGCCATGGAACACTATTGCTCTATTAGAAACCAGGAGGGGATGGGATTTCAGGGAAGCCTGGAGGGATCTGCATGAACTGATGCTGAGCAAGATGAGCAGAACCAGAAGAACATTGTACACCCTAAGAGCAACATGGGGGTTATGGTCAACCTTAATGGACTTGCTCATTCTATCGGTGCAGCAATCATGCACAATTTTGGAGTATCTGTGATGGAGAATGCCATCTATATCCAGAGAAGAACTGTGGAGTTTGAGCAAAGGCCAAGGACTATTACCTTTAATTTAAAAAAACCAAACCCGTTATCTCTGTAATTTTGCTATCTCTTTTACTTTATTTTTCTTCCTCAAGGATATGATTTCTCTCATCACATTCAACTTAGATCAATGTATAACATGGAAACAATGTTAAACCTAACAGACTGCCTTCTGTGAGGGGTGGGGGGGAGGAAGATGGGATTGGGGGGAAAATTTTAAAATTCAAAATAAAATCTTTAAAAAAAAAAGAACGGGAAAACTTAAAAAAAGACCTCTGTGTATAAAAATCTTTATAGCAGCTCTTTTTATGATGGCAAAGAATTGGAAATTGAGCGGATGCCACCAATTGGGAACAACTGAAAAAGTTGTGGTACAAAATTGCAATGGAATCATATTATGCTATAAGAAATGATAAACAGAATGGTTTCAGAAAAACTTGGAAAGACTGGGGTGGCTAGGTGGCGCAGTGGATAAAGCACCAGCCCTGGAGTCAGGAGTACCTGGGTTCAAATCCGGTCTCAGACACTTAGTAACTACCTAGCCATGTGGCCTTGGGCAAGCCACTTAACCCCATTTGCCTTGCAAAAAAACCTAAAAAAAAAAAAAAGAAATTAGAAAGACTTACATGAACTGATGCAAAGTGAAGTGAGCAGAACATTGTATATAGTAATAGCAATATTGTTCAATGAAGAACTGAATGATTTAGCTTTTCTCAGCAATATTAAATGATTCTAAGATTCATCTGAAGGATTCATAATGAAAAATGATATCCATATTCAGAGCAAGAACTGATGCAATCAGTTCAGAGCATACTTTTTCCCCCTGGGGAGGGGTGAGAATAGGGAAGACTTTGTGTTTTTATCTCCAAACATGACTAATGTGGAAATGTTGTATATGACTGCACCTGTATAACCTATATAAAATTGCTTGCCTTCTCAATGAGAAGGGAGGGGAAGGAAGGAGTGAATTTGGAACTTAAAATTTTTAAAAAATATTAAATATTGTTTTTACATGATATTGAAAAAAATTGAAACAAAAAACTTTAAAAATGATCTGAGAATTCATAAAAGCAATGTAAATATCTACATGAACTGTTGAAGACTGGAGAAAGCAGGTCAAGAAAAAATCACTTATAATTATAACAATGAAAATGGAAAGAACAATCACAGAGCAAAAAAAATCAAAGCTGAATGTAACAAATAGATCAATCATAACTTGAAAAGATATGAGAAGACACTCCCAACTCATCCTTTAATGGATGTAGAAAGTCCACAGAAATTGAATATTGCACATGTTTTTGGAATTTTTTATGGATGTGGAAAGTCCACAGAAATTGAATATTGTACATGTTTTTGGAATTTTTCAATGTATTGATCAATTAAATTAGTTTCCTCTTAAAAATTATTTGTCATATACAATGGCTCTCTGGGACCTGGAGAAAGGCTACTGAGATTAACTATGAAGATGCAAGAAAGAGAAGATTCAATAAAAATGTATTAAAATACCCCTAATTTCTCCTTTAAACAAAAGTTTATCTTTTATATTAATAGTCTGTCAGGGGGGTTATTATATGGCTGAGTCATGGAACATCAGTCTTTAAAGAACTAAAAATGAGTTTTATCTAGAAGGCAATGGAGATGCCTAATAGGAACAAGCAAGCTGCCTCATATTTCAAACAAAGCACAGTAAAGAAATATATGACCAAAATGCTAGATGGCTGGTCTAGTTTCCGAATGAGCTATGTGAAGGAGAGATGTGGAGGAGAGATTGGAGGGGCAGCAGGAGGAGAAGGGGAGTTGAAAGCCCTCATAAGACAGAGAGACCAATTAAGAGGCTACTATAAAAACTCAAGTGAAAAGAGATGAGGGTTTAAACTGGAGTGGGGTTATGTGAGTGAAGTGTTTAGAGTACTGAGCAAACACTTTTGGGAGGTTCACAGCCGTGATTTCACTGAAGATCAGAAACTCTTAGTACATCTTACAGATGTGGACTGAGAATTCATCTACAATTTATGGTTTGAGAGCATCAGAGATCCAGGGCACTGAGAGTTTAAATGACACTGAAGATTAATCAGAAGTATGACTTGAACCCATTCCTGATTCCAAAACTAGTTTTATAAAATTTCTTATCATGCTACTCCCTCTTTAAGAAAAACTAACTTTAAAATTTCATTTTAAAGGTCTCATTTAATTATTATGGAGCACTTTTAATCTTCCTTGATTTTGGAAAAATCCTTGTATTAGGAAGAAATCAGGTGATTGCTTTACATATATTCCAACCTTTATTTAACACTCAAATGCAGAAATTCCACTGGTTTCCTGGGGTGGGGTGAATAGGGAGTGTACACAAAAATCAGAGTTCATAAGAAGTTAAAAGCAGAACTCTATCCCTAAAAAATTTTAAAAGCAAAATGAGATATATATAAGAAGTTTGCCAAGAAATAAAAATTTTAAAAGGCTGAAATTGTACTAAACAGATTTGTATTGGAGCTACAGAATCAAAAAAGTACCCACAATATAGTAAAAGAATACAGAGGACAATAAAGGAAAAAAATGAGAGTAAAATAACTATAAGACTTTGACATATTTATATTTACTGCTTCATTTCTGACTAATGGTGGGAATTAGTCTTCAGATGGTTGATAAAATCAGCCTGTCCAAGCTGGTTTAATACCCTCATCTGTGGCCAGGCAGCTACTTCTAATAAAATTGATTTTCCTTTTTGGCAACCAATGGTCAGTCAATAATAATGTTGTTTGAGAAGGATTGAGTCATGAGGGAGATGAACCTTCCCTGCCATTTATTATGTTTGTATTGTCTACATTTGAAAAGGGTTTTCAATAAAGACAAAAAAAGGAATTACAAGAGAAAGCTATTCTGTGAGTTGATCTAAAGGTCTCAGAATGAAAAGTATGTTATCATCCCAAACTGGCAGAAAAAAATGCCCTCCAGTTTGATAAAACAATATAATATGAATAAACAAGGCAGTTGAGGAAGGAAAGCTTGGGGGAAAGGAGAGGAAAAGTAGTAGAAAACAGCTAGCAGAGAAGAATCAGCTCTTCTGACTGATAAATAAACCTTCTAAAACATAAGTTACTCTGCATTTTATCATAGTTTTGCATGTTAAAATAGGCCTAACTCGAAGAAGTTAGATAATAGACAGGCATGAATTTTCAAAAGCTAAAAATAAGACATGGAACCACTATAGTAGAAATTTGGTTTTATATACAGCAGTCATAAAGCAGTTTCACATCCATTCACAGGATCAAAGTTTTGCAACTGGAATAGACTTTAGAGGTCATCTAGTCCAACTTCTCTCACTTTAGAAAGGAGGAAACCAGGGTCACAGAACTAGGTGACTGGCCCAAGGTCATACAAAGCCAATAAATGCCAGTGCTAGGACCTAATAGATTCAGATTCTCTGTTTCCAAATCCAGAATTGTTTCCACCAAATCATACCATGTCATCTATACAACAATCTTGTGAATTAAGGGGATAGAAATATGAGTATCAGCACTTATAAAGCTGTGAGAGGAAGCTGGTTTCAGTAAGTTCCAACGCTACTATGCGCTGGCTATGGGACTTCAGGTCAATCATTTTCCTTGGCAGTGCTATAGAAGGTCCATCAGTGGCAGAAAAAAAATGTCAACCTACCATGGTAGAAAAAGCTCCTTGCTAGCAATTCCCGTTACCAGTAAAATCAAAATCCAGTCTCTATCCTCAATTTAAGAATTATATTTTGGATACAATTTAATTTTTTTAAGGAATTAAGAAGGGGAAAAAAAACACTACAGAAAGTTTCCAAAGATAAAGCCAGTCAAAAAAAACATTTATTAAGCATGGACTAAGTTCCAGCTAAGTAAAGGAGATACACCAAAAAGAAAAAAAGAGACCTACCCTCAAGGTGCTCATGATCTGTTTATGATGCCCCAATCTGTATTTAGTCAGCACTCAACTATTTTGATGATTAACACTTTATACTATGGTTTGGTATTTGGACTGCTAGATTCCTTTTTTTCACATCCCCCACCCCCACCCCATGATTCAACAGTCTTTATCTTTTATTTCTCTAGATGAATTCTGCTATTTTTTTTATATCCATAAAGCAATCCTTTGGTAGTTTGACTGGCATGACAATGAATAAGTAAATTAACAGGTAATGTTACCATTTTTATAGACTTATAAGCAGGTTTGACCTACCTATGAGAAATTTATTTCTCCAATTATTTAGCTTTCTAATTGTGTTCATTGTGTTTCTTGGCAAGTAGACCCCCAACTATTTTATATTGTCTGCAGTTATTTTAAATGGAATTTCTCTATTTCTCCCAACTTTGTTATTAATATTTACAAATGCTGATGATTTTTGTGGGTTTTATATCCTACACCTTTGTTAAGACTGTTCATTTTTCAACGAGTTTGTTTACTTGACTCTCTTGGGCTCTCTAAATATAAAATCATATACATGCAAAATGTGCAAGATAATGTAGTAAGGCAGGAATTCGCTTGAACTCTCCAAAATTCACCTCCAAATAACTAAAGAGTAACACCTCAAAATGAATTCTGGAGTGGCAAAACCAACAAAAGGACAGGTCATTGAGATAAAAGGGGACAGCAGTGGAGATGGCATTCAGGCATGCTAGCAGTAGGCCAGTGGTGAAGCCCCATGCCCCCAGTGCAAGAAGCTTAGGACAGTACCCCCTCCACCCCAGGAAAAGAGCTCAACTTTACCATAAACTTAAAAGCCATGAAACAAGTTGGAAAAATGAGCAAAACAAAACAAAATAAAAATTTGACTACAGAATGTTACTAAGGTGACAGGGAAGATCAAAAGAAACTCAGAGGAGATCATCACCAGTAAACAGACAACATGTAAGTCTCAAAAAAAAAATTGTAAATTAGTCTCAGACCAAAAAGAACTCCTGTAAAAATTAAAAAAGAACTTAAATAAGAGAAGCAGTAGTTAAACAGAGAAAAGAAATGAGAGAGATGCAAGAGAATCATGGGAAAAGAGGAAAGGAAGCACAAAAAGTTAAAAAGATGCACAAAAACTCACTGAAGAAAAATAACTCCTTAAAAAAGTAAAAATGGTCAAATAAAAAAGGAGGAACAAAATTTCACTAAAGAAAATAATTCCTTAAAAACTAGAATTGAGCAAATAGAAACTAATGACCCCACAAGACATCAAGAAACAATAAAATAAAAAGTGATCATTTTGTTTCCTGGTTGTCTATATTTAATCATTTCTTTTTCTTGTCTAATTGTAATAGCTCACATTTCTAATGCAATAATGAATAATAGTTATGATGGGCAGCCTTGCTTCAATTCTGATTTTATTAGAAAGGTTACTCTTTTATCACCATTATAAGTAATATTAGCTCTTGGTTTCAGACTGTTTTAAGAAAAGCCCAATTTTTTTCCTGTATTCTCTAGTGCTTTTAACAAATGGTTAAGATGGTTTAAAAACTTTAATTTTTGTTGATATGGCCAATTATGCTGATAGATTTCTCTAATACTAGTACTAGTACTTGAATCCCAAGGATAAATTCCAATTGATCATAGAGTATGATCTTTATTATATTTTACTATAATCACCTTGTGAAAACTTAATGAATATTGAGGCAGAAATTTCAAATAGGAAAACTGGTCTACAGTTTCCTTTCTCTATTGCTGCTTTCCCTAGTTTAAGGGAAACATTTTTATCAGAGAAGGAATTTGGAAAGATTTCTTCTTTAATTATTTTTAAATGGTTTATATAATATTGGGAGTTAATTATTCTTTAAATGTTTAGGAGAATTAGCATATAATTCTAGCTCATCTGGAGTTTTTGTCTTGGGGAGCTAATTTATGGTCTGTACAATTTTTTTTCTGAAATAAGCCTAAATATTCTATTTCTTCTTCTAAATCTGGGAAATGTATATATTGCAAATATTCATCTATGTGATTTAGATCGTCAGTTTTATTGCATATAGTTGGGACAAAACAGTTCTTAATAATTGATTTAATTTAATTTCATCTTCATTTGGTTGTGCTTTATATTTTTTATTTTATTTTTTTTAGGTTTTTTTTTTTAAAGGCAAATGGGGTTAAGTGGCTTGCCCAAGGCCACACAGCTGGGTAATTATTAAGTGTCTGAGACCGGACTTGAACTCAGGTACTCCTGACTCCAGGGCTGGTGCTCTATCCATTACGCCACCTAGCCATCCTGCTTTTTATTTTTAATAATTAAAACTCCTCAACTTTATTAATCTCCCCCTTTGGTTTTTATGATTTCTATTTTGCCTTTTAATTGGGGAGAAGTTGTTTTTTTCTAGTTTTTTAGTTGTAGGCTCAATTCATTAATCTTATCTTTTTTCTCTTTTGTTGATGTAACCACTTAAAGGTATACAATTTCTTCTAAGTATTGCTTTGGCTACACCCTATAAATTATGGTACACTGTCTCACTATTATCATCCTTAATGAAATTATTGTTTCCATAATCTGTTTTCTGACCCACTCAGTTTTAAAAATTTAAAATTTTTCCCTCCCAAAATGAAAATTTTTGACAAAGTGTCTGTCATTCACAATTGAGAAAAAAGCATATACTTTGCTATTCATATTCAATTCAACTCAACAGTCTCTTCTATCTATATTTTAAAAAATTCTATTCATCTACTTATTTATTTTAGGTTTATATTTATCTAGGTCTATGAGGGCTAAATTAAAGTTCCCTCTATACTGGTATAGTTTTATTATCTATGTTCTTCTAAAATATAATTAACTTTCCTTAAAGAATCTGGATGCTTTTTTTGGTGCTAATATGTTCAGTATTGATATTATTTCATTGACTATGGCACTGGGGAAGCTAGATGACTAGGCCTGAAGTCAGGAGGATTTATCTTCCCAAGTTCAAATCTAGCTCCAGAGCCTTACTAATTATATAATCCTTGGTCAAGTCACTTTACCTTGTTTGCTTTGGTTTCCTCACCTTTAAAATGAGTTAGAGAAGAAAAGTCAAACTATCCCAGATGCAAAGAAAATCTGAAATGGGTCACAAAAAGACTTGGACATGATTGAAAACAACTGAAAACAATAATTATGGCACCTCTTAGCAAAATGCTATTTCCCTGATTATCTCCTTTAATTAGGTCTATTTTTGCTTTTGTTTTACCTGAGATCTTGGTTCTTATACCTGCTTTTTTTAACTTTAGCTAAAACATAAAAGATTCTCCTCTAGACCTTTATTTTACTTCAGTGTGTCTTTTGTAAAAACATACTGCTGGGACGGTTAGGTGGCGCAGTGAATAGAGCACCAGCCCTGGAGTCAGGAGTACCTGAGTTCAAATCTGGTCTCAGACACTTAATAATTACCTAGCTGTGTGGCCTTGGGCAAGCCACTTAACCCCATTTGCCTTGCAAAAAACCCCTAAAAAAAAAAAAAAACCCCAAACAAAACCATACTGCTGAGGGCCAGCTAGGTGGCGCAGTGGATAGACTACGAGCCCTGGAGTCAGGAGGACCTGAGTTCAAAACTGACCTCAGACACTTAATAATTACTCTGAGCAAGTCACTTAACCCCACTGTATTGCAAAAAACCCCAAACAAACCACAAAAGCAAAACCAAAAACATATTGCTGGATTCCAATTTTTAATTCTGCAATCTTCAACTGTTTTATAAATGAGTTCATTCCATTTCAATTAACAATTATGGACGTTAACTGTGTATTTTGCACTATTCTATTCTCTTCCATTTATCCTTCTTTTTTACCCTGTCCCTTTTTTTTTTTTTTTAGATTTTTGCAAGGCAATGGGGTTAAGTGGCTTGCCCAAGGTCACACAGCTAGGTAATTATTAAGTGTCTGAGGTCACATTTGAACTCAGGTCCTCCTGACTCCAGGGCCTGTGCTCTATTCACTAGGCCACCTAGCTGCCCCGCCACATCCCTCTTACCAAGATAGAATAGTAAAGGCTGCCTGAGCTCTCCCCCAATCGACTTGAAATGCCTTTAAATAAGGACTTTTTTTTTTTAAAGATCTTTCAAGGCAATAGGGGTTAAGTGGCTTGCCCAAGGCCATATGGCTAGGGTAATTATTAAGTGTCTGAGACCGGATTTGAATTCAGGTACTCCTGACTCCAAGGCCCCTAAATAAGGACTTTCAACAAATTCTAGCATGGCAGGATCCACAAAAAAGATGGTGTAAAACAATATTCCAACCCAAGACAACTTGGAAAATAGGTAGGAAGGGTCTGTTGGACCAATCCAGGAACAGAGGTCAGTGGCACCAATGGTAGTTTCCTGACTCTCAGCTCAGAGATGACCAAGGACAACTTGGAAGGTTGCAGGAAGGGTCTGCTGCACCATGTGAGCATGGAATACAGTCCAGCATAAGCCTCAGCAGCATAGACCCAGCCCCTGCAGACCAGAAACACTCCCTGGGAGCCTCTTAGGCAGCAGCAGAGGCAGGTGCTTCCAGAGCATTCTTGACCCACAGATGGTAAGAGGGTCAGTAGGAGATATAGCAGTCTGTTGCTTTCACTGAGGCAGGCCTCTGCTTCTTTGCCCATACTTGAATTTGGGGAATAATTCCAAGAAAAAGAGGAGCAGCAGCATAACAAAACTTACTGCTGCAGAGGAGTGAAGACCTTCCTCACAATTCCAGTATAGAAAGGAGTTCTCATAGTCACCCACAGACCAGAGTACAGGCCAGTAAAAAGGTCCTTGGAAGTTATCTCTGAAAACAGCTACAGAAAACCCTAAAAGTTTGGAACAGTACACCTCCACCCTAGAAGCAGAACCCTATCTTTTTTTTTGGGGGGGGGGGCAGTTAGGTGGCACAGTGGATAGAGCTTGGGTCCTGGAGTCAGGAGGACCTGAGTTTAAATCTGGCCTTAGATACTTAAAATTACTTAGTTGTGTGACCTTGGGCAGCTCACTTAACCCCCAATGCCTTGCAAAACAAAACAAAACACAAAACAAAAAAGTAAAAATTAGGTCTTAGGCTGGGGAAATAAACGAATATCAGAAGAAAAAAAAACAACCATAGACAGGTTACCTTAGTTATAAGGAAGATCAAAAGACACACTTAGAAGAAAATAAAGTCAAAGATACTATATCTAAAGCTTTAAGAAAAATATGAATTGTTCTCAGGTCATGGAAGAACTGAAAAAGGATTTTGAAAATCAAATAAGGGAGATAAAGGAAAAAATTGGGAAAAGAAATGAGAGCGACACAGGAATATCATGAAAACTGAGTCAGCAGCTTGGTGAAGAAGCCCCCCAAAATACTAATATTTAAAAACCATATTGGGCCAAATGGAAAAGGAACTACAAAAGTTCAATGAAGAAGAAAATCCTTTTTGGGAAAAGGAAGCTGATAAGAAATAATCAAGAAATAATCAAACAAAACCAAAAGAATGAAAAAACTAGAAAACAATGTAAATTATTTCACTGGAAAAACAATTCACTTGAAAAATAGATCCAGAAGAGAGAATTTAAAAATTATTGGGCTACTGAAAGGCAAAATTTTAAAAGAAAAAGCCTAAGATATCATCTTTCAAAAAATATCAAGGAAAACTGCCCTGATATTCTAGAAACAAAAGGAAAATAAAAATTGAAAGAAATGAAATCTCCCAGGAATATTATTGCCAAATTTCAGATCAAGGAAAAAATACTGCAAGTAGTCAGAAAAAAAACAATTCAACCATTGTGGAACCATAGTCAAGTTAACACAAAATTTAGGAGCTTCTAATATTAAGGAACTGAAGAACTTGGAATATGATATTCTGGAAGGTAAGAGAGAGTTTAGATTGCAACCAAGAGTGAAATAGATTTTTTTTTAGTTGTTTTTTTTTTTTTTTTTGCTAGGCAATGAGACACAGCTAGGTAATTATTAAGTGACTGAGGCTGGATTTGAACTCTCATACTCCTGACCCCAGGGCCAGTGCTCTATCCACTGTGCCACCTAGCTGCCCCAAAATAGAAGACTTTCAAAAAAGACCAGAGCCGAACAGAAAATTTGATCTTCATATATGACACTTAAGTGAAGCATAAATAGAAAAATAAGACAAATCAAAAGGGATTTACTAATTTTGAGCTGTTTATATTCTTGCACGAGAAAATAATATTGGTAACTCATATGAATTTTGTCATTTATTAGGACAGTTAGGAGTATATAAGACAAAGCACAGGTGGGAGTTTAATGAGAAGAGATAATATATTAAAAAGATGGAATTAATGGATGAGAGAGGAGTATACTGGGAGAAAGGAAATGGGGGAGCTAGAATGAGTTAAATTATTTTACATAAAAGAGGCACGAAAAAACTTCTGCTGTGGACTGGACGTGAAGGAAGTCAGGGAGAATGAGGGTAGCATTTTCTCATCAGAATTGACTCAAAAAGGAACTAACATACATACATACATACACAATTAGATATAGAAATCTATCTTACCCTACAGGAAAGTAGGATGGGAAGAGTGGTGGAAGGGAGGGCAGATTGTGGGAGAGAATAGTCAGAAGCAAAGCAGTTTTGAGAAGGGACAGGATGAAAATGAGAGAATAGAATAATGGGGGTGGGGGGGATAGGATGGAGGAAAATACAGTTAGTAATAGTAACTAGTTTTTGTGATATACGTCTCATTTTGTAAACAGAAAACTGAGTCCAATTTATAAAAAATAAGAGTCATTCCCCAATTGATAAATGATCTAAAGAAATAAAGTTTTTAGATGACACTATCAGTGCTATCTACGACCATATTTTTATAAATGTGCTAACTCACTACTGTTTAGAGAAATGCAAATTAGAGCATTTCTGAGGTACAACCTTATTTCTACCTGATTGGTTAATAGGGCAGAAAGGAAAATGACAAATTTTGCAAGGGATGTAGGGAAAATGAGACATTAATGCACTATGGGAGACATTGGAAAATGATTCAACTATTCCATAGAGCAATTTGAAATTATGCCCAAAGAACTATAAAACCATGCCTACCCTCTGACCTAGCAATGTCACTACTAGAACTGTATTCCAGAAGAGAGGAAAGATGAGAAGGAAAAAGACTTATATGTATAAAGATATTTATAGCAGCTATGTTTTTGTAGTAAGGAATTGGAGGGGATGCCCATCTGTTGGGGAATGGCTGTACAAATTGTGATATGTGATTATTATGGAATACTATTCTGCTATTTTAAAAAAATGATGGACAGGATGCTCTCAGTAAAACCTGGAAAATCTTGCATGAACAGATGAAATAGTAAATGTACTGAATATAAAATAACAGCAATATTGAAGGATGATCAATTGTGAATGAATTCATTTTTTTCTCAGCAGTGCTATAACCTAATATATAACATCGATAAAAATATCTGATAAAATATGCCATTCTTCTCCAGACTGAAGCATACTTTTTTTAAACTTTATTTATGAGGTTTCTTTTTCCTGGGGGAAAGGGAGGTTCTGTGTGTTCTATCACAACATGACTATTATGGAAATATTTTGCCTGACTACACATTTTTAAGCTATATCCAATAATTTGCTTTCTCAATGAGAGCTTGAGGTGGGAAGAAAGAGAGGATTTGGAACTCAAAGTTCAAAAATGAATGTTAAAACTTGTTTATACATGTGCTTCAGATCACTGTGCCCCTTAACTTACTCCCCTTCTTGTTCAGATGAGAGTGAGATTCAAGCATTGTTTGCTTCTCCCTTACTCTCTTGCAAAATCAGTTGTTCAGAATCTAATGGTGAGGAGCAGCTAGGTGGTGCAGTAGATAGAGCACTGGCCCTGGGAATCAAAAGGACTGAGTTCAAAACCAGTCTCAGTCACTTAATAATTACCTGTGTGACCTTGGGCAAGTCACTTAACTCCATTGCCTTACAAAAAAGCCCTCCAAAAAGAGAATCTAATGGTGAAAGAAGATACACTTTTTATTTTCCACTGCTATTACAGTAGTATTCAACATTAAGGATCAAAACAACACTGAATATATTATTGTTGAATTTGTGTACATGGTTTTTTCAAATTATTTAAGAATAATCTGAAGTTCCTCTTTTACATTATTCACTAATCTTTCAATACTTTAGATATAAGAAGGCTGCTTTAGCCTTAAAAAAAAGACAATATGGTTTATAAATTCTTGTGCTAGGGAAAGCTACAAACAACCATATGCATTTACATACAAGAAAAACCAACAACACCTACTATAACCACCCATTGAAAAATGGTCTATGGGTCAGAGAATTTAGGTAATTTGATTATATAAATGTCCTCTTTCAACATAAAGCAAAGATTGACCTATTTGACTTCACTCAATGCTCTCTTCCCATATGGCAAATCAATTATCACCTCTTTATAGAAAATGAACCCAGGAGAACAATTAGAACTAATTACTAATACTCAAAAGGATTTTCTTGAAGCTAGCTTTATCCAATAAAATACCTCCTTTAAAATAAAAATAAAACACATGCCACTAGAGTACTATAATTGAAATGAGAAATCAATTCAAAACTGCACTCTGTTTAAGTTTAGAGACTGGTACCCATTCAAGAAATATTGTACTTGTGAATTTATAGCATAAAATAATCAAAGAGGATTCAGTGCCTGATGTCTGTTATCCACTGTCTTCTCAAATACTGAATGATAAAAATGATTAGGAATTTCTAAAAAGAATATTTGATAATGACAAGAAAATCAAACACCTTGAAAGAGCTTTGCCTTTTCTCATTTGCCATACTAAGATATATGAAATATATTAGGTCCTCAATAAATCTTTGTTGAATGAATATTACCTAAAATGGCATTGTTATAAAACTAAGCTTTAATAAAGACTTGAGAAAAATTTGACCTTTTATTTTTAATTAAAAAGCAAATTACATCTCCCCAATTTTAAACTCCCTATCCTATGAGTCTAACTCTTAGAAATCTTATCTCTATTGAAATCATTTATTAGATAACTAAAATAAGAATTTTAGGGGGGGCAGCAAGGAGGTGCTACCATTAGAATACCACCCCTGTAGTCAGGAAGACTCATCTTCCTGAATTCAAATCTGGCCTCAAGACTTACTAGCTGTGTGACTCCCACCCCTACCCCCAGGCAATAACCCTGCTTACCTCTAAAATGAGCTAAAGAAGGACCTGGCAAACACTCTAGTATTTTTGCCGAGAAACTCTCAAATGGGGACACAAAAGAATCAGACATAAATGTAAACACTGAACAAAAGCAACAATATGTACCTGAGTACATGAAGGCATCCAATCTGGATCCTCCTACCCTCAGAAGGAACTAGAAAATATGTCCATTACAAGGGAAGAGTTACAGTTACCAAACTCAAATGGTTAAACACTGGAAATCATTGAAGAGTGATACATAGTTGACTTGATTATTTAAATAAAATTCCACATAGATGGTTTTAATAACATTTAACTGAAGTCTTCCAGTGCAAATACATTTTTTTATTTTTATTAAAGATTTTATTTATTTTTGAGTTTTACAATTTTTCTCCAATCTTACTTCCCTCTCCCCACCCCCCACAGAAAGCAATTTTCCAGTCTTTACATTGTTTCCAAGGTATACATTGATCCAGTTTGAGTGTGATGAGAGAGAAATCATATGCTTAAGGAAGCAACATAAAGTATAAGAGATAGCAAGATCAGACAATAAGATATAAGGTTTTTTCCCCTAAATTAAAGGTAATAGTCCTTGGTCTTTGTTCAAACTCCACAGTTCTTTCTCTGAATACAGATGGTATTCTCCATTGCACACAGCCCCAAATTGTCCCTGATTGTTGAGCTGATAGAACCAGCAAGTTCATCAAGCTGATCATCGCCCCCATGTTGCTGTTAGGGTGTACAGTGTTTTTCTGGTTCTGCTCATCTCACTCGGCATCAGTTCATGCAAATCCCTCCAGGCTTCCCTGAAATCCCATCCCTCCTGGTTTCTAATAGAGCAATAGTGTTCCATGGCATACATATACTACAGTCTGTTAAGCCATTTCCCAATTGAAGGACATTTACTTGATTTCCAATTCTTTGCCACCACAAACAGGGCTGCTATGAATATTTTTGTACAAGTGATGTTTTCACCCTTTTCCATCATCTCTTCAGGGTATAAACCCAGTAGTGGTACTGCTGGGTCAAAGGGTATGGACATTTTTGTTGTCTTTTGGGCATAATTCCAAATTTCTCTCCAGAAAGGTTGGATGAGTTCACAGCTCCACCAACAATGTAATAGTGTCCCAGATTTCCCACATCCCTTCTTACACTGATCACTGTCTTTTCTGGTCATATTGGTCAGTCTGAGAGGTGTGAGATGGTACCTCAGAGAAGCTTTAATTCAATGCAAATAAATTTAAAAAAACCAGATCGATCTTAATAATTTCCCTAACCTTCGATTTTAGCAGAAAGATAAAATGTTTTAAATTCTGATTATAAGCTAACTTGAAACAAAATCAAGCAAGTCTAAAATCATTACTGCAAAAATAACTTTTACTGCCTGGATCCTTATTGTCCTCATCCTCTGAGAATATACCTTTGGGCAGACATAAATGCAAGAGAAAATTTTAAAGCAATTCTTTAAATAGAAAAAATATCCCAATTAATTTCCTGATACTATTCATATTTTAAAACTGACCTTACCTCTATACAAAAAGAAGCTGGTCTAAAAATGTATAACTTATATGGAAGGAAAGAAATGGGAGGAAATGAAATTATAGAAAAGGAAAATATATATTTATATATTCTCCTTCAACTGAATAACATTAAGGTCTATAATGTATTTACAAATATTTATTAACTTCTAATAACATCCATGACAAATGAATATGAAAATTCCACTTGAAGACTTCTAATGATGTGGAACTCATTACCTCCTAAGGTATTTTGTTATTTGAAATCAGTTTTCTGCCTTAGGAAGTTTTTCATTATTCCAAGATAAAATTTTTCTCAACAAATCTTTCTATATATTGCTTTTAGTTTTGTCTCAAAAAAAATTTTCTCTCTTCTTTTTTACAGGTTCGAAAGAAGTTTATAATGTGATGGAGATGATGAAATATGGTGCACAAAAAATTATAATACAAATTAGGATACTATTAATCACATATGGGTGTAAGTGCTTTGCATTTGGAGGAGAAAAAAAAGATCATTTTTGGCTGAGGAACATCAAGGAAGGATTTTATGAATAAAAACTCCAGATGTCTCTAGAAGTACAGGAACTTTGTCTTATCTAAACTTTGTACATTCCCCTGCATCTAATACTAAACCCTTCTCTTTAACACAATGTAACAGTAGAATATGGAAGTCTGAACAACTTACATTAACATTCAAGTGTTATGATGTAATTTCACACATATGTGGTTGCACAAATGCTCTTAAGGAGGCCTGTGAATTTTCTTTTTAGTGTTTTGAGCATTATATTTCAATATAATTGATTTTCTTTGTGATGCTATTTTATTTTATGTATTTAAAAACACTACTGAGAAGAGATTTATAGCTTTGACAGGCTACCAAAGACCATAACACACATACACAATACCTACACTAAAATAAAGTACAAGTAAATGTTTGCCTTATAATCATAACAATCTAAGATGGACTCCCATCCAACAGTTCTCAAAAATTAAGCATAATGACTAAGATTATTATTTCCAGGGTCATTTTGCTTTTGTTTGCTTGTTTTTCTTTTCATTTCATTAAATTTTATTTTTTTCAATTACATGCAAACATAGTTTTCAACAGTCATCAATTTACAAATTTATGAGTTCCACCTCTTTTCTACACTCTTTCCTCCTGCCCCTTGCCATGGCAGCAAATAATCTGGTATAAGTTGTACATGTACAATCACGTTCAACACATTTCCATTAGTCATGTTGTGAAAAAGGAATTAGAGCTGGGGGAGGGGGGAAGAGACATGAGAAAAACATAAATTACTTGAATTCTGAGAAGTTCAAATTTGGAAAAACTGGAATATAGTTTGGCAAAAAAAAAAGTAGATATAGACTATCTCATAACTATGTCACATGCAGTCCAAATTTAATACTTAGACTATAAAAAAAAATCAGAAGAGAACCAGATAAGATATGGCAAGGGGAAGAATTCTTAACCAAATAACAGAAAGACTGCTATATCCTAAAGTAGACATATTTAGAAAAATGGGTGATTAAAAAATTACTTGTATTTGCCTTTATACTAATTACTACTACTACTACTACTACTACTACTACTACTACTACTACTATTACTACTACTACTACTACTACAGTAGTAATATGCTACTCCAGCTGTCAGACTTCCAATTACTTCAATTATCTGAACAAAGCCTCTGAGAAGGTAAGGGAATAGGTGTAAAGTAAGAGAACTTTATAACAAGGGAGGACCATTATCCTCTAAACCTATTTGATTTTCTTGGTCAATTTCAATTTTCAAGAAATAGGTAATAAAAAAATTAGGTCAGAAATTTAGAAAAATATAAGAATATCATCATCAAACACAGATAAGGACAAGCTAATGAATGGGAGTTTTGAAAGTGATGAGGAAATGTATGGATTTTATGATGAATAAAACTTGAGTTCAATTAAAAAAAAAGAAAAATATAAGAATATGAAAACAAGAAGGAAAAGCTAGCATCAACAGAAGAACCGGTGGTTACTCCTGCTTCTTACCCATGTTCTTTTCAGATAGGGATGGTTTAATTCATTTTATTTATCTTCACTGTTTTCAAAGTTAATAAGTTTTCAATCAGCTTTTCTTGCCAAAGTCTAAATTCTCAATCTATAACTAAGGAAGGATTATAAGTTTAAAATTTAATGTCCATTTTTCCTCTTAAATATTCTAACAATCACAAAAACACATGATTAGAAATTGGGAAACCTGGGTTTCTGGTATTTGTTAAATAATTAAATCAAGGAGGAGATACAACAAGATATCAATGTAAGAATGACATTTGTGAGCAAATGTGTAACTTGATTCATTGACCTCCAAAACGTTTAATGATTTTCCTTGTCTATCATGTATAAATACTTCCTTCTTACTTTGTTTGGGGTAGTTATTTCTAATAATGACTATTACCACCTATAGGTTTTTATGGCAAATCTTAGGGAATAAATTTCAAAGTCTAATCTAAATTTCTATTTTTTTATTTTAGTCTTAAGTGATTTTTATATTGTTTTTGCATCTCCCATGCTATGCAAAGTAGCATGATAGCCTAGCACACAGTAGTCACTTTATAATAAATATTTACTGAATGAATATATTAGTCTGTATTCATCTAAGATCTTTTAAATGCATTCTTTGAATGTTCAATATTTATCTGTCCTTCCTCCCAAAGTAAACTGTAGGCTCCCTCAGAGACAAAATATATGTCTAATTTTTAATTTCTGATTCATTCTAGGTCTTATTTCTGATTTTTCTCTGGACTTCAGAGCCATGCCCCTAAAACAAAACAAATAAACCACCATGCATCTTCTACTGTAGGCTCACCATGGAACATTCCTCAATACTAAAGCGTTTTCATAAGGCTATTACTCAAGTTTCCCTGCTTTCATCCCATACTGGACCCTATTCAAGACTATTTCTTGGGCTTCAAAACCATAGCCCTGTAGGATACTTTCAGTCCCCTCCACTTCCTCTTCCTGGTTTTTAGCTTCTTTTTTGTTTTTGGCTTTTCCCATGACAATGGAAGCCCTCTGAAAGCACAGACTGCTCATTCCCTTTCTCCCTTGTTGGTCTTTCTAGCTGCACAAAACTCAAAGAATTCAGATTTTAAAAGGATGTTAGAACATCTAGTCAAAACTTAGCAGGAATGCCCAGATATCTCTAAAAAGAAGTTATTCAACCATCTTGAAAATAATTAGGAGCTCACTAATCCTATTCCATCTTTTTAGGAAATTTAGAGACTTTTGTTATTAAAAATGATAACACAATCAGTATAAATTGTGAGAGGCACGGTGTTCAAGAACAGAGACACAATAATCCTAATGTATTTTGCCAGACCACATCACTTCTGGGCACATTTTAGAAAGGCCTTTAATAAACTGAAGAAAGTTCAATAGACAACCAGAATGGCAAAAGGCTTATATTTCCTATGTGAATTCACTACAGGCACTGGTAATATTTAACCTAGACAAAACTTGAGGAGTGGCAGGGTGAGGCAGGGTAATTCTGGACACAAAGAAATATTACAATCTTTTTGAAATTTTGCTGTACTGTGTTCCCCATTCTGTGTTGGTTCTTTTTTATCTTGATTTCCTAAGTCACTATGGACTTTTTTGGGCACACCCTTTGGGACAGGTGAAGGCTTAATAAATAGAACGTTGCTTATGCTCAGTGAGAGTTGTCTTAGCCTTTGGGATCACCCCCGTGGCAAGTACACTGGAGAATACCTGGATAATATTCTAAACACTCCTCAAGCACCCTTGTCCCATACACCATGGAAATGTACTTGAGTAAAGATTCACCTAGATAGGGCCTCTTTTTCCTGCTGACTCAGTGGGGCTGAGACTGATCCCCTTTCTCCGAGCTGGGCCCATGCTGCTGGACCAATATGGCCCCAGTTCCAGGTGGCTGGACAGATGTTGATTAAAGCTGCTTTGCTTTTCCCTTTTAACTTGACTATTTACCTTCTTTCCCAGTTTGTAACTATACCCACTGCTATTTGCTCTCAATTGCCTCTTTTTTGTCTAACTTTTTTACTTTCTTAAGAAATAACTATTTCCTTAAATTCACCATTTGCTGCTTTTCCAAAGGACCTAGCTAGTGAACTTGGGTAGGAGTTTGTGGACAGTTTGCAGTAAACCCTGAACTTTGTAGAAACTTGTAAACCATTTGCCCATTTAGATTAAAATCTAAGTCTTTCTCACCTCCCTGATTCAGATTGGCCAGTTCTTCAAAAAGATGATTCCACATAGATTGATCTTTAAGCCCCCCTTTCCTGAAACCTATTTCTTCTGCACACATTGATATTTATCCTAGATAAAATTTGATTGGGGGAGGGGAAAGGAAGGGGGGATGGGAATGTTCCCAATTGTTGTTCAGTCACTTTTCAGTACTGTTGGTCTCTTCATGACCCCTGTTTGAATTTTTCTTAGCAAAGATACTGGAGTGGTTTGCCATTTCTTTCTTTAATTCATTTTACAGATGATGAAACTGAGGTAAACAGGATTAAGTGACTACCTTGCTCAGGGTCACACAGATAATAGAGTCTAAGGTCAGATTTGAACTCATAAAGATGAGTCCAGGCCTAGCGCTCTAACCCCCTGTGCCATCTAGCTGCTCTGGTGTTGAATCTATTGGGTGCTTAATGTCTGTTGAATGTAACTAAATGACACATTACAGTCCTTCAAATAGTTATCATTTTCCCCTTTTATAACCTCTTCTCTTTCCAAGTCTTTACTTTTCTAGGACAAATGTTACCAGTTCTTTCCAAAAATCATGTTATACCATGATTTCCAGCTATAACACCATAACATCTTTTTTAGATGGTTAGCTTCTACTGGAGAAGGCTGGGAGGGAGAAAACTTTACAAAAATGAATGTTGGGGTTCCGGCCAAGATGGCGGAGAGAAGATAGGCATAGTTCTAAAGTCTCCTGATCTCTTCCCCATCTATCACATGAAACAAACCTCTTAAAAGAATTCTGAACCAGGAAACCCAGAAAGAAAAGCCAGGAGAGGAAAATCTACCTCAGGATTTGTCTCCCGCAGCAGCCTTGGCTGAGTACCAGCAAGTGAGTCTGGGCTCCCAGGGAAGATCAGCCCGGGATCAGCCAGATTGACAGCTGAATTGGAACCAGGAGTCTGAGGGCCTGAGAGCTGGACCTGCTGTGGGGCTGTAGGAGGGGGGCTTGGGTCCGCAGGGAAGCAGAGGCACTGGTGTTGGGGCTGTCCCCTGGAGCTTGGAGAAGGGGCTGCAGGGAAAGGTCTGATGCAGGAGAGCCGAGGACACCATCCCTGGGCTCCTCAGGTCTGAGAAACTCTGAGCCCACGCCTCCATTGCACTGAGGCCTCCTCCCAAACAAATGCAAACTACTTCTGCCTCAGGCCCAGGTGTGTGAGCAAAAGAACCAGCCCAGCTGAGGAATCACCTCAGGCCAGGGTAAAGCCCACCATTGACTGAAGGCAAAAGAATTTAATAGCTCCAATTCCCTCCCTCAAGCAAAGGGAGAAGGCCTGGCAACCAAGATCACAGACACCCCAGAGAGGGCAACCAGCTCCTCCTACTGGCCAGCCAGAGAAACTGCACTCAGTAAAGCCTCTAGAGATCCCAAGCCCAGGTGAACCAGCCCCACCCAACTTAAGGTCTTAGCATAATGAAGAAGGGTCAACGGAAAGGTGGACCCATAGAAAAATTCTTGGAAGGGAAAGACCCCAACTCAGAGACCTGGAACCTCTGAGGAGAATACAATCTGGTCTCCAGCACAGAAAGACTTCCTCAAAGAAATAAGGAAGGAGCTTAAAAATTTGGGAGAGACAATTAATACCTTGCAACAAGAAAACAAAACCTTAGAAAGTACAATTGGACAAACACAAAAGGAGAATAAATCATTCAGATCCTCAAATGAGCAAATGCAAAAAGAAATTAATTCTCTCAAAACCTCAATTGGTCAAATGGAAAGCTCTTTCAAAAGTAGAATTGACCAATTAGAAAAGGAGTTGCAAAGGGTTAATGAAGAAAACTCCTCCCCCAAAAAAAAGAACAGAGTCTACAGAAACTAATGACTCCATGAGACAGCAAGAATCAGTTAAACAAAATCAAAAAATAGAAAAAATAGAAGCAAATGTAAAATACCTCATCAACAAAACTACTGACCTCAAGAATAGATCGAGGAGGGGCAACCTGAAAATTATAGAACTTCCTGAAAACATTGAAGAGGAAAAAAAAGCCTGGACTTAATATTACAGGATCTAGTGATGGAAAACTACCCTGATATGGAATCGGAGGGCAAAGTAGTTATTGAAAGAGTACATCGATCCCCACCAGAAAAAGCCTAAAATGAAAACACCAAGGAATGTTGTGGCTAAACTGCAGAACTAGCAGATAAAAAGAGAAAATCCTGCAAGCAGCCAGAAAGAAGCAATTTAAATATCAAGGAGCCACAGTAAGGATCACGCAGGACCTGGCTGCATCAACTTTAAGGGATTGAAGGGCCTGGAACGAGATATTTCGAAGAGCACAGGAGCTTGGAATGCAGCCAAGAATCTACTTTCCTGCAAAGCTGAGCCTTCTCTTCCAGGGAAAAAGATGGACATTTAACGAAATGGGAGAGTCCAAAAATTTCTGATGAAAAGACCAGAGCTAAAAAGAAAATTTGGATATCAAACAGGAGGTTCAAGAGACACATGAAAAGGTAAAAAAAAAGGGGGTGGGCAGTAAAAGGAAAAAAATGCAATCCAGTAAATTGAAACTGGCTATATTCCAGCATGGGGGGGGGGGGGGGGGGGGAAGAAGAGACTCTCATAAATCCTGAGAAATGTAACTCTAACAGAGAGAATACACCTAGCCAGAAATGATGGACATCCATGACCTATCCATGAGACTGCTATCTAATGGGATGTAACTGGCTTTAACCCCACTTGGGAGAAAGACTCTAATAACTCTCAGGAATTTGGCTCTATCCAATAGAATATACTGAACTAGAAGGGACAGACACTCAGAATTTTCTATGACCTAGATAGAATGACCTAAAAAAATACACTACCTCCCTAAAAAGGGGGACAGGAAAGAGACGGGAGGAGGGAGGGGATTGAATGGGATAAATCTTATTACACTAAGAGGTACAAAAAAATCTATGGTAATAGAGGGGAAGAAGGGAGCAGAGGAGAAACACCTGAATCTTCTTCTCATCAGACTTGGCTTAAAGTCAACCTACACATACTCAGTTAACTTATAAAACATCTAACCTTTCAAGTATTAAAAGGGGAAAAGGGGAGGGGGGACGGAGAAAGGGAAGGGGAGTGGGGGAAATAAGGGGAAATAACAAAAGGAAGCAAAAATGAATGTCAAAAATTATCTAACAATAAATAGAAAATAAAAAAAGTAAAGAGGGAAAAAACCAAGTATGGAATTATGTAACAGGCATGAGTCAAGATGAACCAAAAGTAAAATACTGTAGGGATAGGATACCAAATAACGAATTAACTTTTTCAAGGAACTAAATGGTACAAAGGAAAAGAGATTATTTCCCAAAACAACTAAGAACACAAAACAGAAACATACAAAATTTCCCCAAGTATTCTTTCCCATTTCACCCTTTCTTACCTGACAGTTAATGTCAGCTGTATATTGCAGCAAGACTGTTACTAGGTCCTTATGTCCTCGGTCACATGCCCAATGGAGTAGCGCTCTGCCCTAAAAAGTCAAAAAAAGAAAATTACTTGAACACAATAAGTAAAACAAATTTAAAGGTCCAAAATTGCAAATACCAGACTAAACAATAAGGGGGAAAATCAGATTTTCTTTACATTTCGACACTTAAATATTGTATTCAATTGTATTCAGTAAACAAACATTAAGGACTCACTATGTGCCAAGCACTGTGTGAAGTATGGAGATGCACAGAAAGACAAAAACAAACCTACCCTCAAGAAGCTCAAATTCACCTGTATAAGACAACATAGAAATAATGCACTTATTGTGACAGAAGATGAATTCCTGCTAGAGAATGAGGTTTCATATGGGTCCCTGACTCCAAAGGGATCTCCCCCAATGTTATCACAAACAGGAACACATCCTCCAGGAAGACACAAGAGAAGAATTTAATCAAACATGACCATCTCTGAGGACCAATTTTCAGATAGCAATATTGTCTAACTTTGATGCTTTTCCTCTTTTCTCAAAAGGTATTAAAGTCCAATTTCTTTGTTCTATATGATACCGGCAGAATGAAGCTCTAGGTTATCTTTGCCTGGTCAGGTTTGCTCTCATGCCTCTCTGTTCTGATTGGCCAATTTGCCTCTTCAAATCTCCCTCTTTAAAATATATCTTTTTATTTTCTGTTTTGGCACTAGAGGACAGATTTTCCTGAAAAGCATGTTGTTTTTGAAGGAAAAAAGGGTTAAGTTCTGGTCTGATAGACTGGCAGGATTCTCATTCTCATTCTCTCTCTCTCCCTGACCCCCTTTCCCGCAGTCAGTGGTGAGCAGTGATGGAAAGCAAAAGCTATTGTTTGGATTGACTGATTGTGGTCCCCTTCCTTCTTCTAGCTGGGGGAAGTGAGTTTGCTATCTGAGTGATTGCTCTTTGTGTCTGTAGTTTGGATTGGTCAGTTGTAGCCTCCTGTCTCTTATCATAATCCTATGATTTTTTTTCTCTTTAGGCTATATAATGGGGGGGGGTTGGATTTCTCTCTTACAATAAGAAAGGGAAGTCTTGTTTTTCACTATTTAAAACTGGCCCATTCAATTCTTAAATTTTGCTTTGATGACCTGGATGCACAATTCTCCCTCTGTAGTTTCATCTTTTATCTCTCTCTCTCTCCTAATCTCATTGGTATTTTAGAGGGTTTTTCTCTTGGATTCTTCATCTCTGCCTCTTTCTAAATCTAAAAAAAGATTGCACAGGCTAGCTTTTATTCTGAACTGAAAGTTTGTTTTAAAAAATAATAAGAGAGATATTTAGGTTTAATTGGTTACTTTAAAGGTTACAAATTAAGGATTATTTTATGTAAAATGTTTTATTGATTTGAAAGGTAAATTGCAGATGCAAAATATAAATGAAACAAATACATTTTAAATTTCAAAAGAAATGTCTTGTTAAATTTAGTATAATAGAGAAGGTTTTTAAAAATAACTATTAATAATAATACTATTAAAAATAAAAAATATATAAAAGGGAATATTCATTAGAAAGAAAAATAGTCTAAAATATGCCTAAACAAACGGTAAATTAAAATAATAAAATGGAAACCTAAAATGGATCTTGAAAGACTCTAGAAGAGAATAAGGAAGGTTTAAAAGGAAAATGACAGGTTGGGGTTTTTCTAAGACCATAAGAGGAAAGATGGTCTTAAGCATATAAAGAAGATATGAGTAAGTTTTTTACAAAAATGTGTGTATATGTATGTGTAAAAAAATATTAAATAATAAAACCAGATTCGAAATGGTTTAGGATGTGCTCATGTTTGAGTTAAAGTGAATTCTTGCAGCATGAAACAGTGCTGGTTTGATGAGTTCTCATGAAATAATCAATTTTTTGGTTTCAGTATAAGGAATGGAAGGTGAACATGCTACTCTGATATTAACTGTTTCAGCTAGAAACTGCAAAAAGAAAAGTTTCAGGGGTTTCTTTTTTGGTTTTGTTGGAAATAAATGAATCAGGAGCTAAGGACTCTTAAGTCCAGATTTGGTTAGATTTAATTAAAAATTTAGTTCTAAAGAAAAAAGGAACAGGACCACATAAATTAAAAAATCTATTAAAGCTATATGATCACCTTTTTAATTAGACAACTGTATATGGGCTGATTTTCTGTGCATTGCTAATATATATTTAGTATTAACTTGAGAGGATTTTTAAAGTTTAAAAGTATTGTGATTGTGGTATATTGTGATATTCCTAAATGTTCTAATATTAAGAAATATTAGTTAATTTAAAAATTAAAAATGCAGGATTACTTCAAGTGATAAAGATAAGATAAAGAATAATGTAATGAGTAAATTTTAACTTTGGACATCTTTCTTTTTACCTTAAGCAAACAGACCTTTCCATTTGTAAAGCTGTTTGTCACAAGGAAAGAGGTTCTTAGAAGAATTGGAGAAGAGGGGTATTTATGATACTTTAAAGATTAATTTCATATCAATTTAGGTTTGATAAATTTCAATTTTAAGATTTTTCTTTTAAGATTGAATAAGAGAGATGTCCAATTCACAATTAATGTATTGTCCTTTTAACATTAGGAATATTTATTGCTATTTTTATTATATGTGTGTGTATATATAAGAATCTTTCTAAAATATTTTTATGTGATTTGGTCTACCAAGGCCTACTAAATTTTCAAATCTGTACGGTAATTTCTTGCAATAAGGTGAAGATATTGCTTAGCTGTCAGAAGTTTCTATTTTTCAAGGTTAATAATTGTGAAACAACAAACTATTTGAAAGTTACTATAATATTTGCAAGTTGAAAAGTTTTTTGTTGCTTTGATCTATTTTGTTGTTTTGCCTTGGAATGGCAAAAGTAAGAGATATATTGGTATTTGGAAATTATCATATACATAGAATTAAGTTTCTCAAGAATCTTATTTTCCTTTTAATATTGATATAAGTATATTTTGGGTAGAAGTGAATAAACTTATGAAACAAAAATGTTGTACTACCCTGTTAAATAAGATAATGATATCTGTAGTCATGTCCCATCAAGGGGTGACCCCCTGGTCAAATATTTAAAAGAGCTTCCTTTCCTGCTCTCTTATGAAGAATAATGTTTTAATAGTCTCTTTTCTTCTGGTCTGCAGGTGGCATTATGCTACCTATTTAACTCAAAACAAGGGTTGGTATATTTGGTATGATTTTGGGGGGGGTGTAATAATTTCATAACAGTAGTTTTGTATTTTAAATCAGATGTTGTCCGTCCCCCCCCCCCTTTGGTTTTTGCAAGGTAATGGGGTTAAGTGACTTGCCCAAGGTCACACAACTAATTATTAAGTATCTGAGGCTGTATTTGGATTTAGATCTTCTGGACTCCAGGGTCACTGTGCCACCTAAATAACCTCAGATGTTGCTTTGAAAGGATTCCAGAAGCAATGATGTTTTATGTAAACATGGATGATATATGAGCAGATTAATAGAGAAAATTGTTTTTATAAATTTTGTTTCTATATACAATGAGATTACTGTATTTATACATTCCAAATCTTTTGTTATAAAATCATTTCTTTGTAAAATTTCTCACCTGGTAAAGTCTGGTTTAAGGCATTTGGTTTATCTACATGATCTCTGCCTGGAAATGGACAACCAAATAAATAAAGGAATTTTCCTTTTCTGATGTCCCTAGTAAATTGCTATAATCAAATCAGGTGATTAATATTAAAATCAGGTATAGAAATTTAAGTTATTTGGTCTACATTTATGCCATGTTCTAAAAGCCAACTAGGTTAACATGTAATTTTGCCATCTGCTATCAGTTACATGTTGCTGGAGTCTATTTTGAAACATTTAAAAATACATTATTCAGTTAAGTATTTTTGATTCCTTTAAATATTAACAAAAGGTTAAAACTGTTGTATTTGTAAAATCACTGTTCTAAATTATAATCTTTGAGGAGCTGTCTTGGGTAGCAATATTGTACAACTTCAATGTTTAGGCCTCTAAGGAAGTTAATTATTTCCTTATACTCAAATGGTATAAAGTCTAGTTTCTTGGGTTCCATGTGATCATTTTCTCAGAATGGTCTCTACCTATAGATTTTGGCAAAGATCTTAGAGCATACCATTTATTTTAAAGATTTTATTTATTTTGAGTTTTACAATTTTTCCCCCAATCTTACTTCCCTCCCCCCCCCACCGACAGAAGGCAATTTGCCAGTCTTTACATTTTTTCAATGATATACACAGATCCAAACTGAATGTGATGAGAAATCATATTAAGGAATAAATATAAAGTTTAAGAGTCTATCATTTATTTTAACCCTAAGTTTTTAAGGTTTATGCAATTTTAGGGTTTACAATGTGCATGAACAAGTGCACACACACACACACACACACACACACACACACACACACCCCAGCAAGGAGGTTGGTGGAGCTAGGCATCAGTGTGCCTGGGTCTGGTAAAGAGACTGAGTCTTTGTCTTTCTGGGTTCCCCCAGCATGTAGGATACTTTCAGTGACAAAGGACTTAACTGCTTGTAGACTGTCATTTGAGAAGGGACCAGGGAATGAAGAGCTTTATATATCGAGAGAAACTTCCATTTGCTCCTTCCAGTGGATAGAGGGGACACCACTAGAACTCAATGATCTGAGAGGGAAGGAATATATTTCATGGATTTTTCTAGTCTTGATCCCTCTTGACCTCTCTGTCACCTCTCGCCCTGCTGATTCCCCTCTTCTCTAGGACAATCTCTCCTTTCTGGGTTCTGGTTACACTGCTCCCCTTGATTCTCATCCTACCTCCTAGCTACCTCCTGATTGTTTTGCTTGATTTTCATAAGGTTATGCCTAATTCTTTCTTCTTCCCATACCATTTTCTTGGTAATCAGATCAGGTACCATGGGTTCGACTAATATCTCTAGGTAGATCTTTCCCAGATGTCTGTCTCTTACATTACTCTCTCCTAAATTAATCACTAATTGGCTTTTAGGTATCTCAAACTGGATCCATGTAGGCATCCCAAACTCAACTTATCCAAAACAGAATTTATTATTTTTTTCCCTAAACCATTTCTTCTTCAAGAACTTCCTATTACTATCAACTTCCTACTACTATTACTTCCACCAATTATGCCAAATCCATGTAACAGAGTCATCCTCAATTCTTTACTTGAACTCACCTCACATATAAGTGTGGCCAAAACTTGGTATTCTAACCTTGAAGCATCATCTCTCATATAAATTCCCTTCTCTTCACTCACACAGGCATTACCCTGGATCAGGTCTCCATTATCTTTTTGCCTGAACTACTGCAATGGCCCTCTTGGCTGGTCTCTGGCTTCAAGTCTCTTCCCCACTCCAATATTATTACTTCTATTCAGCTGCCAATGTGATTTATTTTTCAAATATAGACCTCAAAATGTACACACACACACACACACACACACACACACCCCTACTTAAAAAAAATTCCAGTGGCTTCCTATTTTATCCAGTATCAAATATGAAGTCCCTTTTGGTATTTAAAAGGCTTTCCCAAATTGGCCCCTTAATATCTTTCTGGTTTTCTTCTATTTTATTTCCCTCCTCAAATTCTACAATCCAGTTTCATTAGATTACTTGCTATTTCTCATTATGACCTCCATTTGCTAAAAGCACATCAACACTGGTAACCACATATGTTGGGAATGTTTTCCCTTCTCACCTCCACCTCCTAGTTTCCTTAGGTTCTTCCATTATTCAGTTCAAATTCTATCTTCCACCTTCTGCAATAGGATGTTTCGGGTCACTGTTCTATCTCTTCCCCCTTCATCCAATGTGACTGCTAATCCCTTTCCTTTAAAATTGCCCTCCATTTAGACTGTATGTAGCTGTATGTTCATTGTTATTTGTACACTGTCTCTC
Source organism: Macrotis lagotis (assembly GCF_037893015.1). Lineage (NCBI taxonomy): Eukaryota > Metazoa > Chordata > Mammalia > Peramelemorphia > Peramelidae > Macrotis > Macrotis lagotis. The sequence continues at coordinate 74,841,585 of NC_133659.1, forward strand.
ACATTTAATCTGAAATCAAGGACTGTATTGCACTTGTATTCTGATTATTTAGCACTGTGGCAAGCACATAATAAGAGTATAACTTAGAGAGAAATAAAGACATAGTTGAGTTGAATGCCCTCCTTAAAATGGGAGTTAAAGAATTGTTATGGTATCTCCTTTCCCAAATAAGAGTTATATGTAAGAGATAAAGCAATTTCGGCTATCTCCAAAGACTAGAACACAAGAATCCAAATAAAGTAAAAACATTCTAAGTTAACAAAATGATGGTTAACAATTCCTAAACCACTAACTTGTTCACTTGGTATCTTCTCTTCCAAAAACGAACAAATGTATGCAACTAGAACCTTTGACAGTGATTACAAAGGAAGGATACTCACTCTTTCCACTATTATTTGACAGAATTATAGAAATGCTAGCTTTAGCAATGAGACAGGAAAAAAGAAATTAAAGGCATAAAGATAGGTCAAGAGAAGATAAACTATCCTTACTTTCAAATGACATGAAGTTTTACTTAGGAACTGTTTCAGGGGGTGGCTAGGTGGCTCAGTGGATAAAGCACTGGCCCTGGAGTCAGGAGTACCTGGGTTCAAATCCAGTCTCAGACATTTAATAATTACCTAGCTGTGTGGCCTTGGGCAAGCCACTTAACCCCATCTGCCTTGCCAAAATCTAAAAAAAAAAGACTGTTTCAGAATCTTCAAAGATACTAATAGAGACAATGAATAATTTCAGCAAAGTGGCAGGCTGCAAAATGAACATGCATGAAATCGAGATTATTTCTATATGAGGATGACAAAATTAAAAGGGAATTATTTGGTTGTTGTACTTTGTTATTGAAGATGACCAAAATGACATCACTATGTTTGAGACAAATTGCAGTGTGTCCTACTATGAGTGATCAGACCAACATGGGCTCGGAATGCTCAACTACAGGTCAGGCACAAATAGTCCATGTGAACACCTGGGGTGGATTTTCACATTTCTTTTGAACTGCTTCAATTTTGCCCTCCTCATCGAGAGTAGCACCCTCACTGATGAGGGCACGCTTCTGACCCCCTTGGGTGAGTTTTCCATAAAATAGCTTTTTGGCAAGCATACATCTGGCATTCTAACAATGTGTCCAACCCATTGTAGATGCACTTTCTGTAGTTATGTTGGAATGCTAGACAGCTTAGCTCGAGAAAGGACCTCAGTGTCTGGTATCTTCTCCTGCCAGATCTTCAGAATCTTTCTTAAGGCAATTTAAATGGAAGTGACTCAATTTCTTGTCCAAGTTCCATAGGCATATAGCAATGAGGTCAGCACAACAGCTCTGTAGACCTTCAGTTTGGTAGTCAGTCTATTATCTCTCTTCTCTCATACTTTCTTTCAGAGCCTCCCAAAGATTGAGTTAGCTCTGACAATGTAGCTCTGACAATGGGAGTGTCAACCTCATTGTCAATGAGTACTTCCTTAGAAAGGACACTGCCACAGTACTCAAAACTTCTCCATTTGCTGTAAATGGTATGTCCATATAAGGATGATGTGGTGCTGGCCGATGGAGCACCTGTGTTTTCTTGGTGTTAATTGTTAGATCAAAATTAACACATGCAGCAGAGAATCTTTGTTGCATCACAACTTCAGGGGCTGCATTGAGGACACAATCATCTGCAAACAGAAGACCACGCACCAACACTCCTTCCACTCTGGTCTTGACTTCAAGCCTTTTCAAGTTGAACAATTTGTCATCAGTGCAGTAGCTGACCTTGAAGCCATGTTCATCCTCAGTGAAGGCATTTGATAACATGGGTGAAAACATCATGCTAAAAAGTATGGGAGCAAGGACAAAGCCTTGTTTTAAGTCACTGGTGACCAGGAAATTTCATGAACATCATCCACTTTCCAGAACCTGCACAAGCACATCATCATGAAACTGATGTACAATACTGTAACTTCTCCAAGCAACAAAAATTTGACACAATTTTCCATAAACCCTTGTGACTGATGGTATCAAAGGCCTTGGTAAGATCTACAAATATTGCATACAGACCTCTGTTCTGTTCCTGGCATTTTTCCTGGAGTTGTTGGGCAGCAAACACCTTATCAATTGTTCCTCAATCCTTTCTGAAACCACACAGGTTCTCAGGAAGGTGACCAACTTCCAGGTGAAAGATCAGCCTATTGAAGAGGACTCTGATAAAAATCTTACCAGCAAAGACTAAAAGAGAAATTACCCTGTGATTGTCACAGGACAATCTATTCCCTTTACCTTTAAAGAGGCAGACAATGAAGGCATCCTTGAATTCTTGGGGAATAAGCTCTTCATGCCATAACTGAAAATCTCAGTCAGCCTTTGGATGAGCAATGGACTCCCCACCTTGTAGATCTCAGGTGGAATAGAATCATCTTCAGGTGCTTTGCTACTTGAAAGGAGCCTAATAGCATTCAAAACCTCTTCTTCAGTTGGAACTTCAGCTGAAGACTGATTATCTTCAATTTGAGGGAAATTCCATGACTTCTGCTTTGATCAATGATGGTCTGTTAAGAATACTACAGGGGCAGCTAGGTGGCGTAGTGGATAAAGCACCGGCCTTGGAGTCAGGAGTACCTGGGTTCAAATCCGGTCTCAGACACTTAATAATTGCCTAGCAGTGTGGCCTTAGGCAAGCCACTTAACCCCATTTGCTTTGCAAAAACCTAAAAAAAAAAAAGAATACTAGGAAGTGTTCAGCCCATCTCTCTAGGATCACTCCCAATCATTAATCAATGTGAATCCATCAGCACTGAGTAGTTGAGATGCACCATATGTCTTTGGCCCATAAATAGCCTTCAAGGCATCATAAAAGCATTTTAGTTTGTTACTATCTGCATAAAATTGAATTTTATCTGCCTTCTTACCAAGCCAAGAGTCCTGCATCTCTCTCTATGCTTAGCCTGGACTTCACTTTTTTTTTTAACTTTTAAAAGTTTTTATTGAAACAAGAGACAATATATTTTGATTTGCCATTTTAGTGAGAGCTCTGTGGTGGCTCTGCTTAGTGTACTAAAGCCTTTTTTTTCTGGACTTCACTTTTCATGAAGTTAAATGCTGCTTTCTTAGAAATGGATGAACTATCCTGCTGGTGAATGCTGTGGAGTTCTTGTTTTTCATATAACAGCTGCTGCATTTCCCCACCATTTTCATCAATCCAGTAAGTGTTTGAGTGTTCTGGCCCAGATGAACAAGGGCAGTGCTGTCTACCAGATCCCACTCCTTTACTGCTCCACTGCTGCCAACTGGGGGCTGGCGGCTCAGTTTTCCCTTCAGGTTAGCAACAAACTGTTCCCACTCAGAGAGACACTCTTGACTTTAATTCTCCTAGTATTCATTTAGCCTTGGGGCCACAACTACTTTGACTGGATATGAATATTTAGCTTAGAGAGGATGAATCTGTGATTGGGCCAGCATTCTGGCCCCCACATTGCCTTTGTCCTTCTGGTTTCCTGTGGGTCTCTACTTAGAATCACGTAGTCTAACAGATGCCAAAAGAAAATAATGAAAACTTGAAAAGGCTTGAAGTCAAGACCAGAGTGGAAGGAGTGTTGGTGCATGGTGTTCTGTTTGCAGATGATTGTGTCCTCAATGAAAAGGTAAAAACCATCCAAACAATCTCAAAGCATGTAAAATATCTGGACACCAATCTACCAAAGCACATTTTCTGTCTGAATAGATTCATTTATAAAGTAATTCTTAAAGAAACAAAAGAATAACTTAAATAAGTGAAGCAATATTTAGTACTCCTGGCTGGTTTATACCAATAAAAATGACATTATATAAGTTAATTTATAATCTTAATACTCAATGAAACTGTGAAAGTGATACATTGAAGAACTTGATAAAAAAATAGTAAGAAAATACATATGAGGGCAGCTAGGTGGTGCAGTGGATAAAGCACTGACCCTGGATTCAGGAGGACCTGAGTTCAAATCCCACCTTGGACACTTAATAACAATGACCTAGCTGTGTGATCTTGGGCAAGTCACTTAACCCCATTGCCTTGTATAAAAAAACAAACAAACAAAAAAGGGGGGAATATATATGGAAAAATAAAAGAACTAGAGTATCAAAGGAAAAAATGCCAAGTGGGAAGGACAAAGAGTAAACACCACCACCATTTCTAGTCATAATGCATCAGTCATCAAAACCATCTGTCATTGGTTTAAAAAAATAGAATGATCACATTAATGGAATAGAGTAGATTAAGGGAGAATCAGAAACAATGGGAAGAGGGACAGCTAGGTGTGGTACAGTGGTTAGAGCACTAGTCCTGGAGTCAGAAGTTCAAATCCAGTCTTACTCTTGATACTTAACAGCTGTGTGATGAAGGGCAAGTCACTTAACCCCACTGCCTTGCAAAAAAAAAAAATATTCAAATTGCTTAGCAATTTGTTTGAAAAAAGTTCTGGGAAAACGGGACAACTGTCTGGCAGGAATTAGATTTACATCAATATTTTATACCATATTTCAAAACACAGCCTAATGGATGCATGACCCTAATTTTAAAGATCATACTATTTTTAAAAAATGAGAAGAGAAGCATTTATATTTCACAGCTATGGGCAAGAGATATAGGTAATTATAAAAGCTAAAATAAATAATTTTATTAAACTTAAAAGCTTCTGCAACCATAAAATTAATATACCTAGGATAAGAAGGAAAACAAATGAATGGCAGGAAAAAAGGCATTGAATCAAATTTCTGTAAGGTTAAGGTTCAGCATCCAAAATATAAAAAATTAATAGCTATTATAGAAAACCAAAAGTTATTCATCAGTAGCTAACTGGTCAAAGGATAGGAACATACACAGTTCTCAAAAAAAAAAAAAAGAATTATAAAAGATTCACAATCACAAGAAGAATGCTCCCAGATGACAAAAACAGAAATGAAAATAAAAACCACCTTCATATTTGACCTCACATTCTGAGAGTAGGCAAAAATGACTAAGAATATGAAGTCAATATTGGTAGGGTTGAGGTAAGAAAGGCACACTAAAGCATTGTGGTTGGAACTATCAGTACAATCATTTAAGAAACAAATTGGAATTATTAAAAGCTAATACAGTGGCTAGAATGTTGATAAACTCTGACCCAGAAATTCCATCATGAGATTTAAATCCCCAGGAAGCCATTGATAAAAATAAAATTACCACCTATCTATTTTTATTTAAAGGAGCATTTTCTGTGATATCAGAGAATTGGATGCAGAGTAGATATCTGTCAATAACAAATTGTAGTAAATAAATGTAATGGAATATTATTAAGTTACAATAAGAAAGGTTATGGAAACAAAAAAGCAAGGAGAGCTTGAACTAATATGGAGGAATAAACAGTCAAGAAAACAAGCTAAACAATGACACAATGACTGCCTAAATGCACTGGATCTAGAGCAAGATCAAATTTTACCTCAGACATTGACTAGCTATATGACCATAAGGAACATATTTAACCTCTATTAGCCTCAGTTTACTTATCCATAAAATAAAAATATTAATTACCTCCCAGGATTGATGTGAGGCTAAAATGAATTATTTGTAAAAGTACTTCATAAACCTTAAAGATTTATATAAATGCTAATGTTTATTATCAATAAAATATGCAAAATTCTAGGAAAAAGTCACTTAGTTGAACCTGTGAATACAAAGTTGGACATGGGAGCTGAGAAATTCTGAGAAAATATCTTGCCTCATTACTAGCTCTATGACTCCAGGCAAGTCAACTTAAGCTGTCTCTCAGTTTCCTTATCTATAAAAGGTTTAATAATAGCACCTATTTCCCAGGTAGTTATGAGGATCAAATGAGATATTTTGAAATCAAAAGTGCTCTAAAATCTTTATAAATGCCATATACATTTTAATTATTATAATTTATTTTTAAATGTTAGTTTATTTTTTCCAATTACATGCAAAGATAGTTTTCAACACTGTAAGGTTCTGAGTTAAGTAGTTTTCAGCCTTTACTTCTCTCCCCCTCCCCATAACAGTGAGTAATGATATAGTTATACATATACAATCATGCTGTTGTTACTACCACAACAATGCAAATAAAAAGGTCATAAAAATAATAAAAGATAAAGTCTAAAAAATCATAAAAACAAGCATTGGCTCAAAGAAATTGATATGAGGAGCCACATTATCCTCAATCTTTGCCAAAGTGAGAATTCTGTAACTGTTGCACACTGAACATATTTTCAGAATTTTATGTATTTATTATTCAGTTGTGTTGATTTTTTTCTCTGTTTTCCCTTAAAAATATTATGTATATTATGAGATGGCTTTCTGGGAGGAGAAAAGGAAAGAATTATGGGGTAAAAGATGGGGATATTAAAAAAAGACATAAATAACTTATTTTTAAAACTAAGAGGAACAGAGAAATTAGGTGGAGAACATAAAATTCAACCAATATAAAAATTTAACTAGATCATTCATTATATAACAAACACTCTATCAACTTGACATTCCAATTTCATACTCTAAAACTCTTTGAAAAAAGTTATAGTTATGCAATTTACAAGTGTTTTAAAGGGGGCAGGTGACAGTATAGATTATTTCTAAACAAGAAATGTCTATATAAATGTTTAACTGATCAGAGAAAACTATCTGAAAATTTGAACACTGTTGTCTACCACAAACACTATTATTAATGTAACTGCTCTAATAATGATGTCAATCCTACTGTATTGGGAAACGGAATCTAAGTTTATTTGATGTGAAGACCATGACATCAGGGAGGTGATGCCATGACATGCACATGAAGTGACTCTGAGTGAGAAGATGTTGTGCTAAAACCACCTCAGATATTGACTAGCTATATGACCACGGGGAACATATTTAACCTCTATTAGCCTCAGTTTACTCATCCATAAGATAAAAATATTAATACCTCCCAGGATAGTTGTGAGAATAAAATGAATTATTTGTATAAGTACTTCATAAACCTTAAAGATTTATATGAATGCTAACTTTTATTATCAATAAAATATGCAAAATTCTAGAAAAAAAAGTCACTTATTGAACCTGTGGATACAGAGTTGGACATGGGAGCTGAGAAGTTCTGGGAAAATATCCTGCCTCATTCTTCTCCTCCAGAGACATCTGGGTCCACTGGACAGATATGAATCTGGACAACTGGATAGCCTGGATGTGAGGCAATCAGTTAAGTGACTTGCCCAAGGTCACCTAGCTAGTAAGTGTCAAGTGTCTGAGGTTAGATTTGAACTCCCATTCTCCTGACTTCAGAACTGGTGTTCTATTCACTGCACCACCTAGCTGCCCCATCAAAGGAATTAATGGGGGGAAAAAAAGGAAAGGAAAGTAACCTAGTTCTTAACACATTTAAAACTATATTATAAAGCATCCATCATCAAAACTGTCTGATACTGGCTAAAAATCAGAGAAGTATATCATTGGAGTAAATTAAATACAAAAGAAATATCAGTAAATGACTATAGTAATATGCTATTTGATAAACTTGAAGACTCCAGTTTCTGGGATAAGAATCACTATTCAACAAAAAGTGCTGAGAAAACTGGAAAACAGTATGGCAGAAACTAGGCATAGATCCATATCTACATGATATAATACTAAGATAAGATCAAAATGAGATAGAATTTAAACATACCATAAGTGAGATCTATGGAGAGGGAAGAAGTTTATGACTAAACAAGAGACAGAGAACATTATAAATTGCATGATGGATAATTCAAATAAGTTAAATTAAAACATTTTTGCACAATTAAAACCAATACAATTAAGATTAAAAAGTAGGCAGAAAGCTGGGAATTTTCACAGCTAGTGTTTCTAATAAAGGACTCATTTCTAAACTTTATTACAGAAAACTCAGTCAAATTTATAATACAAGTAATGCCCTGATTGAAAAAAATAGTCAAAGAATATGAACAGGCAGTTTTCAGATGAAGAAATTAAAGCTATCTAGGGTCATATGAAAAAAAGCTCCAAATCCTTAATAGAGAAATGCAAATTAAAACAACTCTAAAGTACCACCTCACACTATCAGATTGGCAAGTGACTAAAATGATCAGTGTTGGAGGGGATGTGGGAAAAACTGGGAAACTAATGCCTTGTTGGTGGAGTTATGAACTGATCTAGCCTTTCTGGAGAGCAATTTGAAATTATGCCCAAAGGGCAATAAAGCACTGCATACCCTATGATCGAGCAATACCACTACAATGATCTCAAGGAGATCACAAAAAGGGGGGGGGTGTGTGTGTAAAAAACCCACAGATACAAAAATATTCATGGTAGCTTTTTTCATAGTGGCAAAGAACTGGAAATTGAGGAGATGCCCATCAATTGGGGAATGGCTGAACTAAGCTATGGTATGTGAATGTGATAGAACAATATTATTCTATAGAAATCATGAGCAGCCTGACCTCAGAAAAGCCTGCAAAGACTAGCATGAATTGATGATGCTCAGTGAAGTCAACAGAACCAGAACACTGTACACAGTAACAGTGAGATGAGAATCTATGATGACTTCAGTTCCTCTCAGCAGTTCAGTGATCAAGGACAATCCTGAGAAAACTGGGAAAATACCATCCACATCCAGAGAAAAAAACTATGGAGTCTAAATCTCTAAGCATACCATGCTTACCTCTTAAAACTTTTATGTTAAGTTTCTTTCTCTCTCGTTTTTTCCCCTCTTAGTTCTAATTCTTCTTTCAAAAACATTACTAATATAGAAATATATTAATATTAATTAAATATATTAAGCACAATTGTACATGTACAACCATTACCCAATTGTTTACCTTGGGGAGGTGGGGAAGGAAGGGAGGATGGTAGAAAAATGTGGAACTCAAAAGCTTTCAAAAGGATGAATGTTGAAAACTATCTTTCCTATAACTGGGGAAAAAAGCAAAACAAAAGCTTTTGTTGAAAAAATGTAATGTATTTCCACATCAAATTTTAAGCCCTAAATTATGTGATTTTTAGAAGAGATTAAGGAGCTATGGGATATTCCATTATAATAAAGAGGTCCTTCTCAAGAACACTATTTTTTTCATTCAAACTTGTCTTTTCCTTAGAGTATTATGTTACCAAATTTAAGGAGGATCCACCAATTTTAACTACTATATACAAGAGTGCTACAATTTAAGATTCAATTTCCTTGTGCTTTTTTTTACTTAATGTGATTGGTTTCTTACTTATCTCTACATACTTTCTAATGAAACACCACAAGATCCAAAGTGGAAAAGAAATAAAAAATTGTTAGGTATGGATAAACTTTATGCATATTTCTATTAATTTTTTTCTCCAAATAAAAAGGTACTTAATCCTCCTTTGTTCAGAACTCACCAAGATTAAATGGTCAAGACAAAATAAATACAGCAGTAGTTAGGTGGCACTTTGGATAAAGTACCAGCTCTATAGTCAAAAGGACCTAAGTTCAAATCAGACCTCAGACACTTAATAATTGTGACCTTAGGCCAAGTAAAAAAAACAAAAAAAGTAAATACAAAACCCCCCAAAGAAACTCTCTGCTGTTGTGACTGAGTACCAAGGAATTCTTTCTTTTAATACTCCTATAATTTCTGTTACAGCTTATTAATCAGTTATTCTGATTAAGGAACAATTACATCCTGTAATGAACAGTTCTAAAACATTTCCAATAAACTAGAGGATATTTTATACATTGATAATGTTTTACATCTCTTTAAGTTAAAAGAATACAGAAAAATTCCAACTTGGAAGGTACTATATGATCTCTAACACCTTCAGTTCCAATTTTCAAGTATATATTTTATAGCTGCTAAATTAAACTATTAACATGAAATAATAGATCTAATATGGTATAATATATTATATATTAAGATTTTATTATTTTAGTAAAGAAACCATAATAAAATCTCTATTTTTATAAAAACAAAACATATAGCATATTCTTAGGCACTTAATAAACATCACTTAAGTTCTCTGTTGTTAATTATAAAATGTGAAAAGGCAAGATAAGAAATGCTAGCTCATACATCATTAGGAACAGTAAGAAAGTAGACAAGCAACTCATTTTACTGTTAATAGGAGTTATATGTTAAATTTCCCATAGGCAGTGCCAAAAATTTACTTTAGAGGAAACACCTATGACTGGACCTCACTTGTGATTTTCATTTTGGATATTTTTTCCAGAAGGGTGGCACATATATAAGTGTTTGAAGTATGATGATGTGCTCTCATACATTTGCACTAAGCTTTTTAACACACGTTTTGACCCAGCATGTAATTAATTTTTGTAACACATTATTTTAATGGTACACTAATTAACCTTGAATGAGAATGAATTCTTGGACAATCACTTTCTGTAGGAGTTCTGGAAAATATTCACTTTAGTACTTTCTAAAGATTTTTTTTAAATAGTATTGTACAAGCCCCAAAACAAGTAAAGAATAAAAAAATTAGTAAATATTTTAATACTTCATATATAGCAAACTAGATCATTTAAAAAGCCATAAGGTCCTGTTTGTTATAGTAGCATTTATCATCTTAATATAAAAATAGAAAATCTACAAACTTCAAAGATCTGGTATACAAAGTAATATTGGTTATGAACACCATAGAGTTTAATCAAAATAGTAAATAGAGCTACTTGTACTTATTTGCACAATGATTTTCATGTAATGTAAACAAAACAATTTATTATCAATTTCCAAGTTGGAGTTTTATTACAACTAACTAAAATCTAGACAATTTTGCTTTTTCTCTATTCCCTTTTATTCATCCATAAAAAGCATCTAGGGAATTTGGGTTAAAAAAAAATCAAAGAAAAGGTAGGAGAAAAGATGAAGAAAGATCTTTGAAATTGGACAATCAGTGGACCAAATGTAGCATTCAAGAGCTCTAAATATATTTTTGGTGTTTCAAAAGTATAGCAAAGTAGAACGAAAAGAATTCTCATCTATTAACAAAGGTTGTTAATAGATGGTTAATAATAACCCACCTTAGACAGATAAATGACTATAAAGTACTTTAAAAGTTCAGGGAGCTAACTACCCTGCTAAGTGGTATTACTTAGATGCTTTCTAGAAAATAAAAATTAGTCCTCCATCGTTAAGGTGCTGCTTATAACAATCCTTTATGTTGAAATCAATTATGTGTATATGGCTATATAATATGTAAAATGATATATAGGTATAGATATAGAATATGTGAAGGTTTTAACTTTTTAAAATGTGATGCAATTTGAAGATATTCAATATTTCAGTTATTTGTGCCTAACCAGAAAAAAATTTATTTAAATAACTATCTCAGAAAAAAAAGAAATCTATAAATGAAGTACCAAAGGTAGGAGGACAAAAGGTAGGTGGGGATAGTCAGAATAAGGGTAGGACTAGACAGACTCACAAGTAAATTTTATCAAATATTCTAGGAACAATTAATTCCAACAATATAAAAATTATTTGCAAAAATAAGAATGGAATAAATGTTACCAAATTCTTTTTTTGTACAAATACAGTACTGATATCTAAACCAAGGAGAGTCTACAACTACAAATTAATATTCTGAATTTTAAAGTAAATATTTTGAATAAAATATTAGCAGAAGCCATAGCAACATATCAAAAAGATTATATACTACAACCAGATTGATTTTATACCAGAATACAGGTTTGGTTCAAAATTAAGAAAACTCTAAGTATAATAGACAATATTGATAATAAAAAATTATGGTTTTATCAAGAAAAGCAAAGAATTGGGCTTTTCCTTAATATGGTAGGTAGCATCTCTCTAAGACTAAAAGCAGAATTTTATGAGAAGGGGAATAAAATAAAAGTCTTTTTAATAAGGGAAAGAGTTTTTAAAAGCAAGGATGTTCATTATCACATTATTATTTAATATCAAGCTAAAATGCTAACTATAACAAGACAACTTAAAAAACTGAAGGAATAAACATGGGCAAAGTAGAAACAAGATTACTGTTGTTGAAGATCATATGATGATTCATTTAAAGAATCCTAACAAGTCAACTAAAATTTTTAACTGAAACAATTATTAAATTAAGCAAAGTAGTATATAAAACAAAATCATATAAATCATCAGCATTTCAGTCAGGTACCAATAACATCTGTTAGTAGGAGAGAAAGATAACTACAGAAAGTATGAAATACGTTCTTAGAAGTACACAAATAAAAACATATATAGTAACTTTATAAATATAACTACAAAATATTTTGTTTATTTTCTTCCATAAGAATGTAAATTTGGGGGCAGCTAGGTAGTGCAGTGGATAGAGCACCAGCCCTGGAGTCAGGAGTACCTGAGTTCAAATCTGGTCTCAGATACTTAATAATTACCTAGCTGGGTGGCCTTGGGCAAGCCACTTAACCCCATTTGCCAGGCAAAAAAAAAAAAAGAATGCAAATTAAGTATAAAATGGCCATTGTTATAAGACTTGAGTTAATGTATGCTACTATTTAACTGTCAAATAAAATATCATAAAGAACAACAAAAAGTAGCATTTATTTCATTTACAACATTATCTCATGGGAGCATCAAATAACCTTGAAAGATAAGATATACTATCATCTCCAAAATGGAAAAAGTAATGAGAGGAGTTATGTTCACTGTCCAGGATTATAGAGTTATTCATTATCTGAATCAGAAATAAAACCTAGGTCTCTGTGATTACAAGTCCAGGGATCTATCCGCTGGATACCTCTAAATGCAGTATATAAGCTAACCTAGTGAAGTGATATATATATCTGAATTCCTCCCTGTAAAAAATCAGGTTTTAAAGCCATCACACTGAAACCTTACCTGGAATACATTTCCCCTTCTTATCCCTGCTAGTCCATTAATGCCATTTTCATAACTGTTGAATAGCTGACTATAGATCAATTCTTTGTGTTTATGTATTACTGCTATATCCAGAAAGTACAGCATGTTTTCTGTAATGGTCAATCTAAGTCTTATACAAAAGATGAACAGTTTAGAAAGAATCAGATGGGCAATTCCACTGAAAATTGTACCTACATATATCATAAGCTACATGAAGACAACTTTAAAGAATCTACCAGATCTTCCACCAGAAAAAGAATTGAGAATGTGCATTTAAAAGTTCCTTGTGAAAATTTATTCATAAACAATAGTTACTCTAAGACCTAGGAGAGAAATTAGGAGAAGAGGAATAATCAAGAGATAATGAGTTCATAATAAAAGAAATAAGAATAGTAAAAACATTTTGGCTAATCTAATATCTATATATCTAGAATCTGAACAGCTCAAAGGATTTGTTTCATTACATTATCAATGTTTAATTTTATTTCCAGTAGAAACTATACTGCTTAAATACTAAGGTTTTCAATTTTAAACAGCATTTTTGTATTCATGCAAATTATTAAAATTTGATCTTTCATACTGTACCTCCCAATCATTACTGTGAATGATAAGTTTCTAGTAAATTAATATTTTAATCAAGTATATTACCACAGCAATACACCCCCCCACACCCACACCCACAAACACAGCTGTGTAGAAGTTATTTAAGAGGGAGCATTTTTCTTCCTTCCTCAAATCTTGAATAAAAGCATAAATTTTGTCTCTGCAGATTGACCCTGCCTCTTAAATCTTCTGTGTTTCACTTGGGTTTCTGTTGCCAGTTTGGCCAGTTTTTGTAGTAGTTTTTCAAGCCAAAAGCATATAAATATTATTCTGACATGAGTCATAGATTTAAAAACAAAGCAAGAAGGGGGAGAGGAATTGTGAGAAAGGTAGAATCCTTAAGTATTCCAAAGAATCAATAAACATATAGAGAAAACTGATAACCATTCCACTGTCATAAAAATGAGAAAGAAAATTGTGTTAAATGCTTCTATTAAAAAATTGATCAGAGGTAGTATGCTATAATGGACTGAACTCTAAACTAAAATGGAGATCTGGGTTTGAATTTGGGCTACTATCTGGAGAGGTCACTTAACCTAAGCCTTAGTTTCCTTATCTATAAAATAAAACAATATAAAATAATAAAGGATAACAATAATACATTATTTATTTCACAGGCTTACTGTAAGGAAAGCATTCTGTAAACCCTAAAAAAACTGATGTAAAAAAAGCTATTGTTGTTATCTTTAAAAGTAGTCACCCAGTAAGAATTTGGGGATGGTGATAATGGATGGCAAACTTGAATGACAAAATATCCACAATCAAAAACTCAATTACCTAATTTAGGTCTGAATTTCTATTAAGACAAAATTAATTAACACCATCAAAAAGTTTATATATAGGCTCTAATCTAGAAATTATTCTTTCTAAATACATTTTGTCTGAATCTGAGACTTTCATTAACAGATCTTTGGATGAAAAGAATTCCTTCCATCAATGTAGAACAACAACTTTTAGAGGATTACTAGAACAACTAAATAAAAAAACCACTTATTAATGCCTGTGCACTTCACACATTGCCTACCATGTAGTAGGAACTCAATAAACATTGAATGTTGATATGCTGAATCCTAGGGACAGGCTCTGTTCCTCAAGGATAAACTGTACATAATCAGAGAGGGGATATGCTAGCATTAACAAGGACTAGAAAAGGTTTCCTGTAGAAAGTGAACTTTAACTGTAACAGAAGGAGGAAAAGAATTCCAAGTATGGGGGACAACCAGCAAAAATGCTGGAGTGTCTTCTCCAAAAAACAGCAAGGAAGTTCATGTGATTGGATCATAAAGACTGTAAAGAGAGGAAAGGTGTTAAAACTGAAAGGCAGCAAGGAATCAGGGTGTGAAGGGCTGGGAGGGATGAAATCTGGTCCTACTGCCTTGCTGGAAGCCTAGTGCACCAGGGAGGAGACAAGGAGTCCTGGGGGGAGGGTGGTAGTGGCTGTGAGTCAGAGAAGGTGGCATATCTATTAGAAAGACTGCCAAACCCTGTCCCATTAATGAAATTTAGCCAACTCAGGGGATAGAAAAGTGAGGAGTTGAGGACAGGAGTGAAGGTCAGGGTAACAACAGGACAAGGAAGTTAAGAAGAGGGCTGGGCTGGGGGAGAACATTCATTCTGAATGTCCAACAAGCAGTTGGTGATGGGCTTATAATCAATGAACATTTATTAAGCACCTACCACATGCTAAGTAAATGCTTAGAGCTGGCATACAAAAAGAGGCAAAAGACAGCCCCTGCCCTCAGGGAGCTCACATTCTGAAGGAGGAGGCAAGAAGTCAGCCTACACAAATAAGCTCCATATGGGACAAATAGGAAATGATGAAGAGAGGAACACTCCAGAAGAGCTGGGAAGGGCTTCCTCAAGAAGATGAGGTAGCCAGAAATGAGGGCAGGGCTGGGCAAACAACTGGAGGATCATTTGCATGGAAAGAGTAAATTTAGTCCATGGCATAGTGGTTCTGAGTCCAGTCTAGGAACACTGTCCCTGGAGTCCAAAATATAAAAACTATTTTCATAATACTACTAATACATTATTTGTCTTTTTCAATCTCTCTCAAAAGTGTACAGCTGATAACACATTGTTGGTGGAGCTGTGAACTCATCCAATCTTTCTGGAGAGCAATCTGGAATTATGCCCAAAAGGCAATAAAAATGTACATATCCTTTGACCCAGCTATACCACTACTTGGGTATATACCCTGAAGAGATCATGGAAAAAAAAAGGGTAAAAACGTCACTTGTTCAAAAATATTCATAGCAGCTTTGTTTGTGGTGGCAAAGAATTGAGAATTGAGTGAATGTCCATCAATTGGAGAATGGCTGAACAAACTGTAGTGTATGTATGTTATGGAACACTACTGTTCAGGAGGGATGGGAATTCAGAGAAGTCTGGGAGGATTTGCATGAACTGATGTTGAGCGAGATGAGCAGAACCAGAACATTGTAAAACCTAAGAGCAACATGGGGTTGATGATCAACCTTAATGGACTTGCTCATTTCATAAGTGCAACAATCAGGGACAATTTTAGGGTATCTGAGATAGAGAATACCATCTGTATCCAAAGAAAGAATCGAATTGTGGAGTTTGAACAAAGACCAAAGGCTATTACCTTTAATTTTTTTTTAAAAAGTATGTTATGTAATTTTGCTCTTATATTATTTTTCCCCTAAGGATATGATTTCTCTCTCAACACATTCAATTTTAATCAATGTATACCATGAAACAATCAATTTTAATCAATGTATACCATGAAACAATGTAAAGATTGTAAGACTGCCTTTAGTGGGGGGGGGTAGGGAAGCAAGATTGGGGGAAAAATTGTAAAACTCAATTTAAAATTTTTTTTTAAATGTACAGCTGAATTTTAAAAAGACGAGAATTAAAAAATTATCTATGAACAAAAATGGAGTTAATATCTGTAGAACTGTACTTCTGCCTCATAAATGGGCACATCTACCAGCATTGCTGTATATGTCATTTTGCTTCTAGGTATCTAGCATCAGCACCACTTAATCACTGAAGAAGAACTTTTATATAAATGACTGGCGACAAACGCAAGTGATGTTGAAATATTCAAATAACATATTTACACAGATAGATTATACATTAGATATATATATGCATATATATATATATATATATATGTACGTATGTATGTATAAAATCAATCTCATGGTTTATCCAGGACAATTGATAGTCCAAAAGGAACAGTACTTTCAAAATACTGTTGATGTCCCAGCCAGAAGGTAGTAGCAATCAAACTGCAGTAGTTGGCATTCAATGTCTCACTATCACATACTTATGGCTTATAAGAAAAAAAAGTCAGTTCTGCTTAAGAATATACTTGATGAAACAATAAAAATTACTAATTTTTATTAAATCTCACCCTTCAGTTCACGCCTTTTTAATAGTCTGTGTGATGAGATGGAAAGTTTGCATAAAGCACTTTTCTGCATACAGAGTACAATGGTTGTTTTGAGGAGAAGCATTTGTGTGACTGAGCAGCAAGCTTGAAAAGCAATTCTTTTCATGAACACCATATTTATGTGAAAGAATGACTGACAAATTTATAGTTATTCAGACTTAGATATCTGGCAGATATTTTCCAACAAATAACCTGAATTTTGCTATTGTTTGTTATTTATTTGTTATACGTTATATATAGTTATATACTGCAAATTGTTACTGTTTGCTTTAAGTTCTTTGGGTGGCAAAGAACTTCAAGGAAAACAATTGATTCTTTGTTGCCAATGATAAAAGTCAAGCTTTTGAAAGTTAGAATTGGTTAGACTTGTGTCTTCTGCCATGAGCTAGCCAGTTTAGGGATACTTAATATTCTTCTGATGAAATTGGTGGTAATATAAAATAATCTGATGAACCAATAATTTCCAAATGACCGATGTACAACTGCATACAATCATGCATAGATAATAGATCCATTTAAAGTGCAAGACAGATCAGTGAATATAAAAGTAACAAAAATTCCGATGATTTGAAATTCCACATTACAACTAATTTTTAATGTTTGATTTCTTAAATTCTTGTATAGTATCAAAAAATATCCACAACTTTTTGAAAAGGTTAGTAAAATATTCCTCCCTTTTCCAAAATCATATTTGTGTGTGTCTGAATTTTCTTCATACACTGCAAACAAAATAACATATTGAAACAGATTAGATATAGAAGTAAATATGGGAATCTGGTCATCCTCTATTAAGCTAGATATAGAAAAAATTTGAAAAAAGTAAAAACAATGCTACTGTTTCCACTACATTTGTTTTGTTTTAGAAAATAGCTCCTTTTCACAGAAAACATGTAAACATGTGATGATTTACTGTTACTTTAATAAATTAATATTTATAAATATACTTTTTATTTCTAATAATTTTGTAAGTATCAATAGCTATAACCCACATAAACAAAAACTCTCTAGAGTCTTCAATAATTTTAAGGCATGTAAAGAGATTCTGAAACCCAAAATTTTGAGAAATCATGACCTAGCAAAACAATATACAGGGAGAAGGGGAAAAATACCCAGAACAGAACAGTCTTGGTGGGAGATTACCCATGGTTATCAGATACAACCTAGATAGAGACTGAGCAAAGGAGACTGAGGAATAGTCAGACAAATAGGAGGAGAACCAAGAGAGGCAAGTACTGTATAAACCTAGAAAAAAATAGAGCATCAAGAAGATGGTGATCCTGAAGTATCAAATAAATAAATAAATCCAGTTTAAATGGCTAGAGAAATACTTAGTGCTTATGGTTCATCTGTGCCAATATAATAAAAATGATAATACACAAAAGCTAGTTACTGTTTTAATGCTACATCAAACTGTCAGAGATATTTAATAGAACTTGAAAAATAATATGGATTCATTTGGAGAAGCAAACAACTTAGAATATCAAGGGAAACAATGAAGATAGGTAGGAATGCTGGGCCTAATACTGTTGTGCTATAAGAAAAGATAAATATGATAGATACAGAGAATCTTGGAAAGATATACAAAATCAAATGCTTAATAAACCAAGGTGAACAAAACAAAGAAACAAAACATAGTTTACAACAACAAAACAATTCAAAACTGTCAAAAGTGAATGTTAAAAAATTAAAAAGAATAAAGAAATGAGAAGAAATTTCTATACCATTTCTTTTAAAGTAGATTTACAAGTGTGATATCTTGCATATATTTTCTATAAATTAATTGGTTTTGCTGATTTTTTTTCTCTTCTTCCTCTTTTTTTTTTTCCTTTTAAAAATATTATTTGGAGGCAGCTAGATGGCACAGAGGATTAAGCACCAGCCCTGGAGTCAGGATGACCTAAATTCAAATCTGATCTCAGATACTTAATAATTACTTAGCTCTGTGACCTTGGGCAAGTCACTTAAACCTATTGCCTTGCAAAAAACAAAAACAAAACAAAAAAGAGAGAAGCAGAGGCAGGCTGAGAGAAAATCTAGTGATGTGAAAAACAAAAGACATAAATAAAAAAAAATTTTTAAGGGAGGAAAAGAAATAGAGGTACTAATTGTATATTTCCCTTTCAAGGAACTTAGACACAAAAGGGTAAGAATTAGTAAGATGGGTGGATCAAGTAAGGGATTTTTGAGGACGGGGAAAACATGGATATGTTTGTAGGCAGTAGGGAAACAATCAGTAGACAAAAAGTGATTGAAGACTAGTAGGGATGACAGAAGGAACAATCTACTGGAGAAGACTAGTATGAGGTCACATACATATAAAGGGGTTTGTTTTGAAAAGAAAGGTCACTTCTTTTTCTGAGACAGGTGTAAAGGAGGAGAGAATAAAAAAACGTATCTGGTTGATGTGAGATAAGAGGGTGGGGAATGGGGCAGTTAGGTGGTGCAGTGGATAGAGCACTGACCATGGAGTCGGGAGGACCTGAGTTCAAATCCAGCCTCAGACACTTAATAATTACCTAGCTGTGTGGCCTTGGGCAAGTTACGTAACCCCATTGCTTTACAAAAAAGCAAAAAAAGAAAAAAAAAAGGTGGGGAGAAGAGGGAACTCTGAAATAAATGGCTCTAATGAAATATAAGGCAAGAGGGTGGAAGGTCTGAGGAGGGATGAAAAAGTTTGGAAAGTAAGTAAAGCAAGTTTTTACCAATCATTTTTTTTGGAAAGGTTTCGCATTTTACAGTTTTTCTTTCCCTCCCTCCCTCTCCCCCCCCCTTTCCCTGAGAGAAAGAAATCTAATATAGGCTCTACATTTATAACCATGCTAAACATAGATCTGTATCGATCATGTTGTGAGAGAAGAATCAAATCCAAACTGAAGGAAAAAAAAGTATTAGAGAGGAAAAAAATGGCATAATATGTAATTGAATTTAAAAATTGAAGATAGCAAGCTTTGATCTTTATTTAAATTCCACAGTGCCTTCTCTGGATACAGATAGTATTTTTCCACAAGTCTTAAAATTGGAATGCTACATTGAACAAGTCCATTAAGGTTGATCATCACCTCATGTCGTTGTTTATGTGTATAAGGTTCTGGTTCTGCTCATCTCACTCAGCATCAATTCATGCAATTCTTTCCAGGTTTTTCTGAAATTCCATCCCTCATTTTTTATGGAACAATGGGGTTCCATCACATAAACATGCCACAATTTGTTCAGCCATTCCCCAATTGATGGGTATCTCAATTTCCAATTCTTTGCCACTACAAAAAAAAGAGCTGCTGTGAATATTTTTGTACATGTGGGATTTTTAGTCTTTTTCATGATTTCTTCAGGATACAGACTCAGTAGTGGTATTGTCAGATCAAAGAGTATGCAGTTTTATTGTTCTTTGGGCATAATTCCAAATTGTTTGCCAGAAAGGCTGGATCAGTTCACAACTCTAGAAGGTGAGTATCATAAGAGAAGACTGGTCCCCAAGGGGAGAAATTACTTCTAAGGATGTGCAAAAATATTTATTGCAACTCGTTTTGGGTAGCAAAGAACTGGAAACTAAGGGGGATGTCTACCTCTATCAAGTGGAGTTTGGCTGAACAAACTATGATATATAAATGATAGAATATTTTTGTGCCACAAAAAATGATGAAGAGGATGGCTTCACAGAAACCTAGGAAAACTTGTATGAAACTAATGCAGAATAAAGTGGACAGAATCAGGAAAATAATTCAAATAATAGCAATATTATTATAAAAACAAACTCTAAAATATTTAGGAATTCAGTTTAATGAAATTCCCAACCACAATTTCAGAGGACTCATGATTAAACATGTTTTCATCTCTTGATAGGGAGAAGAAGGACTCAGAGTGCAGACTAAGACATATCTGTTTAGACACAATCTGGGAATTTTGTTTAATTTTGTTTTCCCTAATGTGATTGTTGATGTGGGAGAGAGGACAATATTTTTTTTTATTATAAAATTGTACTGCTGGACAGACAGTGCTATTTCCTCCCCATCCTTGAAGAGAGGTTCTTATGGAACTTTGTATACTCATCAGCTGAACTAGAAGGAAGAAACCTGAATGAAGCTCAGCCACAGCCCAGCAAATCCTTCTCTTCCTCCTCTTCATGCTATAGCTGCAGCAGCAGCTTAACATTAGGAGCTCCAGGTGGGTTGCAGGCTCAGCTCCAGCAGCCACCCCCCCTCCGTTCAGCTAGAATGGCCTGAAAATGGGACCAATGAGATCACTGAAACGACAATGAAACGTCTGACTTCATCTCCACTTTCTCTGCACAGTAGCAAACAAACATCACTCCCAAGATTTCTCCATTTCTAACTTTTACTTTATGGCCTATATAGGAGGAAATTAGGTGATACAATGAAAAGAGCACTGGATCTGGAGTCAGAAAGACTTAAATCCAACCTCAGGCACTCACTAGCTGTGGTGGGACTCACTAGCTGTAGGAATCAGGTATTTAACCCTGTTTGTCTTCCTCCTCTGG
This sequence comes from Macrotis lagotis, assembly GCF_037893015.1. Taxonomy (NCBI): domain Eukaryota; kingdom Metazoa; phylum Chordata; class Mammalia; order Peramelemorphia; family Peramelidae; genus Macrotis; species Macrotis lagotis. The sequence goes on from NC_133659.1 coordinate 74,862,915, forward strand.
AAAAGGAAATGGCAAACCACTCTAGTGCCAAGAAAACGCCATAAAGTGTGACTTTAGAATCACAAAGAATAGGACTTAATAGAAGAACAACAATAATGACCTATCATTACCTTTTTGCGCTTCACATCTCTTTACTGCCTTCAGAAGGGCCATAATGAAAGAAGGCAAAAAGACATTTATACCGCCTTTCAAAATACGGTTTGTTTCCCCTGGCTGGCAGTTGAGCCAAATGGGAAACATTCTTATGGCTTAGGAGGGAGTCATGAAGTCAGTCTTAAGTTCTGAAGACTTCAAAGAAGCAGGCCTGACACTGAAGCTGTGGGCTTCTGGGGTGAAGACATGAGCCAAGAGAAGGTTTGCACCTTCAGGTTTTGAACTCAAATTCTAGCACTTCTTAAAAATATGTCTGCATTTTAAAATTTGAAATAAAATTTATAATATTAAGATTAAAGACCGATATAGGCAAAGATCATGGCTTTGTAATGCTGAACAGTAAGGCACTTGAGATAAGCACAACTTCTTGAACTACTTCATTTATCTGCTATATTTTATATCTACATATGTGTGTATAAGTTGATTAAATTATTATTCTATGAGGAATCTATTTTACTTCCTCAAATTTGAAATATTTTCCTTACTACAGTAGTAGTGAATTTTTTGCATTAATTTCAATGTAATTGAATAAAAGATGCCAGTAGGGGAAAAGATAATTAATCACATTTAAATAAACATAGAAAGCATGTAGGGAAAACATTTTATATGAATTATTTGCACATAATGCAAAATGTAAGACTGTATCTATATGCACATAAACATAAATATATGGCTATATTATATATATATAATCACATACAAACATAACTATGACAACAGAGTATTTACTTCAATTATAGCACTACCAATATAGTTCATCATAAAGAAAAAAGTGTAAACAGAATACAGCTTGAAAACAATTGTTTTTATGTTTACATAGCAGATCTGAAGTAAAACAATTTTAATTGTCCAGTAAACAAATATTAAACAGAAGGTAAATGAACTGAGAATTTTAAATAATAGAATATCATACACATACCTTTCCAAAGACATTACATAGCTACTACTTTAATTCAAATACTAAATAACTACATGAAACACTACGTAATTTCAAAATAATCTTTGCTATATAAAAATGTGCTTTTATACAATTCTATTAGCTGATACAAGGATAACTAGAAATAATACAATGATAATTCTGCAACTTAATTTTGAGGCTATAGTCCTCAGGTCAAAAACCAAAGCTGACCACCTTTACAGAGAACCAATTGCTAGAATGTTTAAATGAACAAAGCACTTCATTTAGAGTGTTATGTTTTGACCTTGATTTTAAGTTCTCCTTTCCTCCATGTTCCTAAATTAATTCATATGAATTGTTGATTAATAATAAAATGTCTTGCCATCAGCATTCAAAGCCCCAGCCTGAGTTGTCATGGCTGAGAGGACAGAAATCTGCTTGGAGCTATGAAAGAACCCAACTGAATTCGAGGCGTCTCAGTCTATGAATGTGTAAGCACTTCATCTGTTCAGAAAAACACAATGTTTTAGGAGATAGGCGGATGGGTAAGATTGGGGATAATGAAAAATAGTTCAATATATGATGAAATGAAATAAAGAAATATAATGGCAAAGTAAGTGAATAACATAAGAATTTTTATTTCATCAGTAAGTTGTTCATGGTGAAGGAATTTTGCACTAAATAAACCTATTTAAACCTATTTCTTCATTGTCAAATAAGTAGTTATGATCATATGACTCAATATGGCAAAGGTTAAGAGGGCATGCTCTTGGTAATCCCATGTGAGAGTTGCCAATCAAGGTAAAACAGATAATTTCCAAATAAGTTATATCTAATTTAATTTCATTACCACTAGGCTTTGAAAGAAAATGGAAATTCCTTGACAGTTCAAAATCAGAAATCATATCACCTAACAAGCAAAACCTTTTTTAGTTTTGGTTTTGCTATATATATGTAATACTAATTACTTTTGGTAGTATTTCAGTAATGTTTTAAAGTCACTATATCTCACTGAAAATTTCACCAGTGAAAAATAGACACTAATGTTGAAGTATTTAATGAAAAACAAACAATGCTTCACATTTTTCCTCCCTAATCAGAGATCTAGGTTCATGTCACATTTCTGACCACTAGTTATTTAACATCTCCAGACTTCAGTTTCCCCATCAGGAATATACAAGCATATACTTTTAATACATTTTACATGGCCTTTGAGGTCCCTTCCATCTCTCCATCGAAAATCCTATAGATTCTGATTGTCTCTATCAATAGAGCAGAAGGGAATTTCTCGAGAAATTTAATGGACTAACCCATGCAGAAAAGACACTGTCATCTAGAGGTTGATTAGTTATTTACCACAACAAATTTCCCATTACCTTTTCTTGTTCTCTTTCCACCTCTTTGCTGTTTTTTGGGCAGTCCAATCATTTCAGGATGCCCCTAACCTATCTAAACTCAACAAATCCATAACAGAACTCACCTTTACCCTTCAAGTCACTTGTCCTCCAAAGGTTCTCATGTATTTCATTGCAGTCACCCCTGTTTGCAATTGAGGTATTATTCTTAACTTTTTCTCTCATTCAGTTCCCATACTCATTGCCAAGTCTTGACAATTCTACTTAAACAACATCTCTTACAACTGCTATCTTCTTCCCAAACAGTTAATACTTTAAGTTTAGACCAGGGGTCTAAATAAGGCCACAAAATCATTTGGTCTGGTGCTGTCATGATAATTGTAAGTGGGACTTGAAATTTAATAAATCTTTGTAGGGGTGAATTAAATGGTTGACCAAATGTAGCATGCTAATTTTTAAGTTGACAATTTTGCATGGCCCACAAATGAAGTTACAAATATTGAGGATCCTTGGCAGAAAAAAGGTTTTCAACCCTTAGTTTCAACCCTCACCACTTCTCCAATAGATAACTGTAATACCTGCTGTTTTTTTTAATTCATTCTCTAC